>NW_024704912.1:0-23129 GCF_018977255.1 Callorhinchus milii
CAATTATAAAAGTATCATTATGTTATCATCTTCGCGCTGACATTTGTACATTATTAAAGGAGCTCTTCTTCACTTACTGGTTTTCACACTGACAAATGCCATTCGAGTCTCCTCTTCATTGCTGATGAACTTTGAAAATCCAGAGACTTGGAGGCTTAAATGCCTCCTACCTCATGGGCTCTAAGGTACTCTCACAAAAAGACTTTCATTACATTGTCCCTACCATGTTACAGAGATGAAAAAAGACATCCTTATGGCATCGTATGTGCCCAGGCAGGGGTCTCTGGGCGCATGGTGTTCAATGTATATATTCTTTTTTTTTTTAAGATAGAGGACAATACTATAAGGATGCTCATGAATACCCAAGCTAAAGGTCCCACATTCACTGTATAACATAAAAACTATGTAGATGTGTTTATTGAAACCATTAAAAACAATCCCGGATGATATAAGATGTTTTGAGTGCCAATTTCACCAATCAAACCGTTTGATCTACTGCAATTAATGACATTGTAATTCCATACTGCACTTGGGAGGCGAGGCTGCTTGAGGTCTGTAGAGGCGTACCTCAAATGGCCTGGAGCAATGCAATTGTTGACAGCGAGCTATGGGAGTTCAATTTTTCCAAAAAGTGTAATTTTTTGCCATCAGGCTTCGTTTTAAAATCCCCATTATCAGCATCTCCAAAAGCCGTGGTCCCTGGCCCAATCAGAGAATGTGCGCAGCGGAGTGGTGACAAAGAGACGTGGGGGCCACGAGCCCTCGCCGCACTGCCTGCTCAGGCTGCCCTCACCAAGATGGTGGTGACGATCACGGTCCGGTTGCCAGTTTTGCCCGATCCATTCCTGCCGAGCATTTCCTGGTTGGTGATCACCAAGTTCCGCGCTCTCTCCGACCAGTAGCCAATCTGCAACACATCACGCGACAAAAAAAAACAACACCAATTAAGATTCCCGCGTATACATGGCGTAATAATTATTCACTCGACATTTTTTGGAACTCTGCTAAGCTGGCTTAGATTACCGGCATAAGGGGCCGTCCATAAATGACGTCACACACCTAGGAGGGGGGAAGGGAGGTCAGACATTTGTGACGATGTGTAACGAGGGGGGGAGGAGGGGTTTGAGAAATGTGACGTCACATCAAAATGCGGAACTTTAAATAAATATTAAGAATATAATTGTTATAACAACACTCATTTTGATTAATTTTCATTATTCACTATTTGATTATTTTAATTTACTGAAGTCACTTTTTATTTTTTCCATGAAAAAGCATTTTGCTTCTCCATCAGAGAATGGAGAAGCATACATTTTGTAAAAAAAATTATGATTATTATTAAACATTTTTATTTTAATGATTCTACCGGGGCTTTTCATTCTGTGGAATGAATATGTGATTGTTATAATTGTACTCTCCATTTTGCTAAGTCTACTACAAAGTGTCAAGTATTTTTTAAAGTTATAATTACTATTAATATTTTATAGTTATAAGAGAATTTCAATATAATATTGTGAACATCTGCAGTTTTAGTTAGACGTTGAATATTTTAAAGTGAATTTATGCAAAATTTCAGCTTTCCAACGCCTCCTTTTTAATACGTGTTTTCTCCTACAACATCAGAGTGCAGCGCCACATTAAATACGCACGAAAATGACAATAGTTAAAAGTGATTTGAAGCATGTTTTATTTTCAAATGGAAATATGGTTTGGGGGGGGGCAAAGCTTTGTGACGTCATATTTGAGGGGGGTCTGACTTTTTGTGACGCCGTGTGACGAGGGGGGGAGGGGGGGGTCAAAAATCGGCCAAAATCGCGTGACGTCATTTATGGACGGCCCTAATGCACTACCACTAGAGAACAAGGTACATCGACATAATATAGTATTTCCTCATTATTCACGAACTTGCTGTCCGCGATTTTGCTGTGCGCGCATCTGGAATTCTACAGAACTGCATCAAAACATAGAGAGAGAGAGAGAAAGTGGTGAGAGGGAATGTGATGCAAGAAAGTGGTGTGAGAGAAAGCTTACTCATGTATTTATTTAAGGTAGACCAATATTATTATTATCTGTGAAATGTGCTATTCACGAGCATCTCCGGAACGTATCCTTTGCGAATAATGAGGGAATACTGTACTAATAATCCTTTATTATTGTACCTAATATTCCTAGAATCTCATCAAGAAGTTTAGACCATGATGACAATATCAGGCAAGGTGGATGCAGCGGTGTGCCAAAACTATTTCTGGACAGTGTAACAAATCAGAATCAGAATATTTATTTATACTGCAGGAGTAATCTGATAAGCTATAAAGCTCTTTTTCACAGATGTCCAGTCGGGGCGGATAACAATGTTACAACAATAAACAATACAAAAAAATGATACAATAGAACCCCTCTAAACGATGGTAATTGGTTCGTTAAGCGAGTATAGGAAGTACAAGTTTAAGGCTTAATTCATTCCGATCGCTTTGAAAGTTACCCTTTTTCACCCAAAAACCGTATTAACAAAATGTCAACAATGTATATTGATATATAAACATACCAACAAAATTATAAACACATAACAATACAAGAAACATGGTTAATCGATGCATTAATAAATATTTACTGTACCAACACCAGCCCGTCGTTAACAGGGGAAATGGTCGGTAAGCGAACACATTGGGCTCTATGGAATGCCCGTCGTTAAGCAATAAATTATTAACAATGGTGGTCGTTAAGAGGGGTTCTATTCTACACTACTATTCACTACACTATACACTACTATACACTCCACATTGGGCTCTATGCAGGCCATCGTCAAGCGATTAGTCGTTAACAGGGGTGGTCGTTAAGAGAGGTTCTACTGTAGAAGTAATACATGGGGACACTGTCATTGTTTTTACAATATTGGCATTTTTGGCAGAAATAAATGGACATGTCATAGGAAGCATCGCGTCTATGTGCCTGAAATATTAAGCTATGGCAGCCCGTGTAAGCTTCAGTCTCTTCTACATTAAGAACAAGCCACTGTTTTATTCGCAGTGATAATAAGCAGTCTACATTGATTTGAAGCTTTCGTGACTGCAGGAATCCATAGTCTTTGGTTATTTGGGTAAAGCCACGTAGGTAGAAAAATAAAATAAAGCAAAAAATAATATATCACGACGTTTCGATCGCAACACAAGCGGTCGTCCTCAGGCAGAAAAAATAATCCAGCAGTGGAACTGCTGAACTATTTTATATAAAACATAATCCAGCAGTGGAACTACTGAACTATTTTTTCCACCTACGGAAGGCCGCTTGTGTTGCGATTGAAACGTCGTGATATATTATTTTTTGTTTAATTAAATTTTTCTACCTACGTGACTTTACCGAAAGAACCAAAGAGTAAGCAGTCTACCGTTAACAAACAGCCGTTCTATATATGCAAATTATATATCAATTCATGAGCCTACTTTGAGGTGCAAATACATCGACGTTTGATTTACACATTAATACAAATAATTGGGCACTTGGAAAAAAACTGCACTCCTATAGTTGGAACAGCTGTCTTCCAATAAGCACATTGTTTAGACTATACCTGACTGAAAATCTGCTTTAGAAAAAAAACGCTGGAAAAAGAATGCCACGTGTTTGGTTAACGTAAGTGCTGTTTTTGTGGAAGAGCGTGAGAGGCAGTAAACTGCAAGGCACTTCAATTAATTTCAGCCAGAATCTGTACCAAGTATGCTGGTATAAATTATTCAGCTATTGATTTAGGCCATACATCATTTATTGGGAATACATTCGTACAGTGTGTGACCTGTGTAGAAAAACTGCAAACCCTAAAAAAACGGTCTATGTGTGGCTATAAGCACGTACCCTATATAAGCACGTATTCTATAAAAGCACGTACCCTGTATAAACACGTACCCTATATAAACAAGTGGACATCAGTACAGGGGAGACGAATAATGTTGCATGGCTGACTTAATAGCAGCCATGCTATCGGCACTTGGTGGACCTTTGTGCATGGACAATGTTGTACATTTGATGCTGCAATGGTGCAATGGTTTTGCAGACTGGACTTGCAATCCAGAGGTTTCTGATTTTTGACCTCCTATGGTGGCAGTTTAAACGACATGCAAGTTTCATAAGTCCTTCCACCGTGTCTGCCCAGGGGG
Organism: Callorhinchus milii; assembly: GCF_018977255.1. Taxonomy (NCBI): domain Eukaryota; kingdom Metazoa; phylum Chordata; class Chondrichthyes; order Chimaeriformes; family Callorhinchidae; genus Callorhinchus; species Callorhinchus milii. Next base: position 4,149 of record NW_024704912.1, read on the forward strand.
ATAACCACAGTTTATCGGCAGGTCACCTGCGTCTGGGGTAAAGTGGCCAGCTCGGAAGAGTAGGATAAGAATGCTCTCTAGATGGACTCTCTGCATCTCCCGTCGTAGAGGCCCCTTTCACCGGCAGTGGCATGAGCAAGTAAATATAGAGACGCATCTTTACCCTCATATAGTATTATATTTGGATCGCCTGGAGATATATTTATAGTTATATATTCACAAAGACAAAAATCCCCCGTATAGCCGACCGCCTTTGTCTCTCAGTGGTAATGTTTACACATCACGCCAGATACTCATTTCAGGCTGAGTCGACCTAGGGGAGGCCCACCAGGACGAGTTCAGACATCCGCCACTGTTATGGATCGTGAGCGGGAATCAAACGCAGGTGGTCGGGTTCATAGTGCAGCACAGCGCACTAACCGCTGCCAAAGACAAACATCCCCCCGTCTAGCCTTAACAGACTGTAGGGGCAAGTGCTGTTAGCGAGCACCTATAAAGGCCTCCATGGCACACGAGGGGGTGGGTGGCCAACACCACGCCCAGCCGCCTTTGTCTCCCTAGTGGCGATGTTTACACATCGCACCAGGTACTCATTTGAGGCTGAGTCGACCTAGGGGAAGAGGGCCAGGACCGGTTCAGATAATCGTCACTGGTTTTGGCCGTGAACGGGAATCGAACTCGCGTCGCCAGGTTCATAGCACGGCGCGCTAACCGCTGCACTACCACACACACACATTCCCAGTTTAGCTTTTTTGACTATTCGGGCACGTTGTGTTTGCAAGTAACAAACATATAATACACGCACGTATGTATTTTTCTGCCATCTTAGTTCGAATAAACGTGACTGGCAGAGAACAACAGAGTATACGCGTCATGCGAAAGTGGGTATGCAAGGCTCGTGACCTTGCACACCAGGCGCTAAGGTGGACAGGCTGACGCGCGTCTACTCGGCTCATGTCTGTGCAGCATATCGCAATTCTGCAAACGGAGAGGAGCAAACGTTCCACGTGCTCAATCTTAGATAAACATGAGAAGCCTCCGGTGATGTGGTGTCACACTTGGTGTGCAGACACATCTTAAAAGAGGTGAAAGAACAAGGCTGTAGGGTGGGATGCATTTATTATTAAAGACAGAACACCCGGGACATATTCCTTTCCAATTGACGCAATTTGATGTCCAATGTTTCACACTAGAGAGTACAAAAGTGAGCAGATCCTATTTGAGCATTGGGTGCACATCCACGAATCTTCTAATGATGTGCGATAATGTCAGACGTTTATAGAGCACTGCAATACAAATGGTCTAATGTTTTTTTTAAATACATTGGTCCTATTGTATATGAATAAAAATGGATTACAGTAATTACCATGACAAATTTTATATGAAATATGTGTCACCTTAACAATGAGATGCTGTCTGGCAAGCGTAAAAGTAATTGGAATGTGTGTAACACTGTGTAACAAATTTTTATATTTATTTGTTCCTGGGTAGTAAGTGTTATTTGCTAATTGCTTTTGCCTCAGAAGTACATACAATGGCTATTATTCCCCACAAACTTTGATATTTTGAAATGTACCTATTTTCCAGAACATTCCAGATATATTCAGTGCTGAGTAAACTTGGAGTAACTTCTAGAACATTCTATAACTTTCCAGTAATATAAATAGTGGTATAATTACAGGGGCTTTAAGGCCACCATTACAGTTTAGTTCCAGCCGCCTAAGTGGATACATATCTACATTTTTCAAGATGGCATCAAGAGGCTGCAAGCATCCGGCAGACGCATTTTGCTATGTCTGTGGCCAATTTATCAAGACAAGAACGAAAAAGTACTCTGAGGCCTACAAGGCATATTTCGGCATGCTTGTCGGGCTCAAAACAAACCCTGGGCACCTCATTTCATCTGCGAGCAATGCAAAAAACTCTGGAAGGTAAGATATACAATTGTTGCTCGGAATTTTATGTTATAAAATTTGTTTAAAAAATGTAAATTGTAAACTTAAATATTAAATGTTTTACAATTTTCAATATTATTGAAAAATATATAACTTCTGATAAGTGTTTTGAGAATCTCTTACACATTAGTCATGGGTGAAATAAATGTATTTTTGTAGGATGGTACAGAGGGGAAAAGAGAACTATGAAGTTCACTATCCCAAAAAATTGGTGGGAACCCACTGACCACTCAAGCTACATCTGCATGGTGGACCCTTCCAAACGTCGGACTGGCAAGAATGCACCTGCTATCACGTATCTGGACCTTCCTTCATCCATCGCCCCGGTGCCACACTGCCATGAGCTCCCCGTACCCACTCCTCCAGAGAGAGAGCAGCCGTCTTTAGAAGAGAGCAGCAAGTCAGAGAGCGAGGAAGACGTTGTAGAACCAGATGACAATTTCAGAGGTGGAGCTGAGGAGAGAAACCCATACTATCCCAACCAATAAGACCTCAACGACTTGATCAGATATCTTGGTCTCACCAAGTCCAATGCCGAGCTTTTGACATCTAGGCTCAAGCAGTGGAACTTGTTGGATGAAAGTGTGCAAGTCACAGATCAGAGGAAGCATCACCAACCTTTTTGCAGCTTCTTCACCCGTCAAGATGGGCTCTGCTTCTGCCACAATGTGACCAGTTTGTTCGAGGCAATCAGAATCGCCTGTAACCAGAATGAGTGGCGCCTCTTCATTGACAGCTCATCCAGGAGCCTCAAAGCCGTGCTGCTCCATAATGGTAACAAGTACCCATCTCTTCCCTTGGCTCACTCGGTGCACCTCAAAGAGGATTATAAAAGCATCAAGACCTTGCTGGATGCCTTGAAGTATAATGAGTACGGCTGGGAGGTCATCGGAGACTTCAAAATGGTGGCATTCCTGATGGGTTTCCGAGGCGGGTTCACCAAGTTTCCCTGCTATATTTGCCTTTGGGACAGCAGGGACACGAAGGCGCTGGTAGACCCCCGGAAGGTGCTGATGCCACCACTGCAAATCAAATTGGGCCTTATGCAACAATTTGTCAGAGCTGTAGATATGGAGTTGGCAGCCTTCAAGTAGCTTCAAGACTTCTTCCCTAAACTTTCCGAGGCAAAGGTCAAGCCGGTGTTTTTATCAGACCACAGATAAAGAAGATCCTGGAGTGAAATTAATTCCCCAAGAAGCTCACTCGTGAGGAGAAAGCAGCTCGGAACAGCTTTGTTGCAGTGGTTCGTGGCTTCCTGGGCAATCACACGGTCGAAAACTATGTAGAGCTGGTTGAGACTCTGGTGAAGAACTACGGCCCAATGGGCTGTAGGATATCCCTCAAAGTCCATATCCTTGATGCTCATCTTGATAAATTCAAAGAGAACATGGGACCGTACTCGGAGGAGCAAGGCAAGCGCTTCCACCAGGATATACTGGACTTTTAACGCCGCTACCAATGACAGTATAACGGTAACTTGATGGGGACTATATTTGGAGGCTGATTCGTGAAAGTGATTTATAGTATAATCATCAATCTATACAAACTACTCACTTCTAAATCTTTTGTAGTCATTTTTTATTATTATTTTTGTACAAATACATGTTAATTTTGATTCAATGTTGTTGTTTTCTGACTTTATGTGAACGAAAAGACACAAATTTGCCCGTTTTCTCATTGAAATAGGTACATTTCAAAATATCACTGTCCTGGTCACAAAAGATAAGTTTGTGGAGAATAATATTCATTTTCTATACTTTTTAGGCGTAAGCAATTAGGAAATAACAATCTTGATTTGAAGCTTTCGTGACTGCAGGAATCCATACACTTTGGTTCTTTCGGTAAAGTCACGTAGCTATAAAATCAAATAAATCACGACGTTTTGGGTGCAACACAAGTGCCCATCATCAGGTGGGAAAGCATGGTCTGCTGCTGAGGCAAACTGTTTTAAAATGTTTGAAATGGGTGTAGCTTACTACTTACTACCCAGGAACAAAAATTGTGTTACATAGTGATAATTCACAAAATTGTGGTTAATGCAGACATGATTCCTTGTAAAAGGTTTCAGTTTGGTGATTTAACATCTTTACACCTGTTTTGTTGCCAGAAAGCAACATTCCAGGCTTTAATGTTTAAGAACTGCAATTGCCTGGTGCGGTATATTTGCAGTGTAAATATTTCAGTGATGCAACTTTTACTCTCGTCTGTATGCGGCCCAACCTTGAGTCAAGTAGCACAGTGATTGGATCGCTGAGCTCACAATTAGCACGTTGCGAATTCAAATATTGGTTGGGATCTTACTCAGTCCATCATTACTATGGGGTGAAATGAGTGGTAGTTTGCAGAAAATAAACATAAATTGTATATGGAGACCACCCCCTTCCTACTATGTAAATGAGAACAATCAAAAATGTGTATTCATGTTTACAGACACATAAGAAAGTTCTGCTTATGTTGTCCTCCCCCCGCACCTCCGATTAGCACAGTTGGCTACCTATGGTGCGAAATAAGTTGAACATACATACATACTTCTACCACTGCAATGATCAAGATACAATGCCTTGGCCTTGACTCGTACACCACTAGCATGAAGGTGTGTTATAGAACACGTTTGAAAGACTTAAAATTACTACATCACTATACAAGATTACAATATTTTGGTGCTATCCTCCAAATATTTCGTCAGGAGCTGGGCCAGACAAATTCAATGTAAAGCACATTTGTATAGCGCACGGTCAATGGTGACTGGCTGGAAACCATCACACTCGGTGTATGTGAGGGCCTGATTTTTTTTCTCTGGCGAGATCCCATAGTCATAACCGAAGCGTTCTGTCGTGCCAGCTACAGTAAGTCCTGTGGCTGGCATAATATCACCCCCACCCCCATAGCCCACTGGCCCTGCTGGAAACCTGAAGCTTTCTCAAGCCCATTGCAGTTCTCTACAGCCATCAGCATAATAACCTATCATTCCGTTTATTGGAAATGCGCACACATGCTCTGTGCATCTACGGCAGTGGGAGTTATTAAATTCAGATGGGCAATTCCCTTCGCGATATTAGCTGTGCTGTTATCAAGTACCTCATGCTGTTCGAGAGAGGTGGAGTGTATTTTCCGGCTGGCTTTGTCATTCTTTGTGTGTGGGTGTGTGCTGTTCCATACGAAACTACGGATCTTCTCGGTCACAGTTATGCCCTCACTCATCTACGCTTGTGGAGTCATTTAAAAGGGACATTTGCGCCAGATAAAACACACATTCAGGCTGGCCTGGCCATGATCCATCCTGGGTTTAATCGGCCTGGGATTTTGTGAAGAGCTCCCAGATCCTTGAAACATCTGGACACAGTCCAATCAGCGACCTCCTAAAGCAGGTGAAGCTGCAAAGGCTGGGTCATGTCGCCCTCATGTCCAGCCACTGCAGGCTTCTGTTTGGCGAGATAGAGGGCACTAAACAGGTGCCGCCTGGTCTGGAGAAGAGATGGGCTGAATTGATACTGTTGAATGCAGAAAAGATTGGATTTGCTGATCAGTGGTACCAGCTGTGTCAAGATCGGCTTCTGTGGAGGAGGCACGTGCAAAAATCAACTCGGCAGTTGGAGGCAGTTGCCCTCGAACAACAATGGAGGGCTGAGGAGCAATGTTTATGTAGTGGGTTCGAATTAGGTGCACACACACGCAGCTTGGAGGCAACACTATTTATTAAACGGTAAGTAATATAACACTGTACATGAGGTGGTGACCACCTTCCTCAACTCACTAACACTCTGGAACGCGACACAGACTGGACCAGGCAGGCAACGGCCTGCCTGGCCCAGGACGACGACTCGGGACTTGACGACCAATGATGTCTTCACTTCGGAGTACAGTACAACAGCCTCACTCTGCGTTCACACCACGCTTATATCTGCTTTGGCGTGGCCGGCTCCGCCCAGGCGTGGCTGGCTCTGTCCAGGCCACGCCTCCCTTCCCAGGCCACGCCTCCCTTCCCCCACCTCTGGGAAGGTCCGGATCCCTCCACCACGTGACCCCCCAGGCACCCCTTGGGGCCCCCAGCCCTCGTACGGGCCGACACAGTAGTGACCGTTCTATGTCACTACATTTACATTGAGCGGAGTGCCAGATGGTTGTTAAAGTGCAAGTTGGCACAGTGGGCAACACAGTTATTGCATCTACCAGTCATCTCAGTCATTGAACCCATGACACCTGGGTCTGTCCCGTAACCTCCTGTCCAGCGAGTCTTCGACACTTCACGTGGCCTCCAGGTGCACTGAGCCTCGCACAAGCGCTGTGGTGATGTCACCGGCCACTTAGAGGCAAATAACAGTTATTGTTGTTGTTAAACAGTGCAACACAATTACAAAATAACAAAATAACTCGGCAATCAGCAGACGGGGAGGTACCTTTTGGGGGCCGTTTGTTCTCAGCTCCATGACGCCCAGGGTGTAGTTGGTGCGTTGGCCTAGGTCGTTAAATTGGATTGTCTTTGTGAGGCCGTGGGTCTTCACCTGCATGGGAAATGTGAACACAGAAACGTCACAGCGAAAGTACGTCGGTGATAGCAATGCCATCAGTCATACAAGATAGCTGAAACCATCTCTGCGGTGGATGGTAATCGCTCAATTTGGAATTATGAATTTCAATCATCGCCCCCTGCCATGAAAACCCGACAGTACCCTTATCAGAAGTGTTGTGAGGCTTCCATGGGTAAACAAGCGTAAGCGAAAAAACAATGAGCCCATTAATTATTGTACGGTATAATAACATGCACCCCCATTGTCAATCCATTGCTGATCGAAGGCAATTCACACCGTGGCAATCCTTCACACTGCTGAACAGGTTTGATTCCTAGTCATGGCCGACATCACTCCTGAGTGATATGGGGCCGTCCATAAATGACGTCACGCACCCTGGGGGTGGGGGAGTCAGACATTTGTGACGATGTGTGACGAGGGGAGCGGGGGGTTGAGAAATGTGACGTCACATCAAAATGCGCAACTTTAAATAAATATAGAAAACACGTTCTACTTAATAAATCGACTTTTTAATAAATGTTTTCTCTTCCAACATTAGAGTGCACGCGACATTAAATACGCACTACAATGACAATAGTTTAAAGCGATTTGAAGCATGTTTTTTTTGGGGGGGGGGGGCATAGCTTTGTGACGTCATATTTGAGGGGGTGTCTGACTTTTTGTGACGCCGTGTGACGAGGGGGGGGGGTCAAAAATCGTCCAAAATCGCGTGGCGTCATTTATAGACGGCCCCTATCTCAACCGGTGTTAGGTTCCACCTTCACCGTGAACCTGTTTTGGGCCCCACTTTCACCAAACCATATTGACTAGTCTGGTGAAGTATGGTTATGTAGCACAACGACCCACACAGCCAGGGGAGCCCTTCATCTAGATACATTGACAAAGGTGTACATTTATTACTATAGCTTTAAATGCAACTTTACAGTTTAATCACCTGCATTGCCATTTCCTGATAATGTTACTGTTATTTTAATAACTTAACTGGGAGTACATTGTCACTTTCTACTTTAGGAGTGACACCATAGGTTCAGATTTAAATCATATTTAAATCATATTTAAATCTGATCTGATATTGTGGGAAACATTTTTAGAAACAATTGAGTCGTTTTGATTGGCTGCATATGGACTTAATGTTACCTTATTGGCTGATTGGTTCGCGTCCGATCTGCTGATTGAATCATCAATATCTGCCACGGTCAATCCACCACTGGATTCAAGCCTCTCCAAGCCATCACCATCTTTAATGATCCTGCGATGTAATGATCAACTTCTCGCCTGCACACAAGCTGATTTCATTTCTTCATCTCCTCGGTGGATCCTTCTCAGATGAGTTCCATTCCTTGGCTGCCGCAACATCGTTAATGTTAACCATAGGCCACTGACCCTTGCAACAACATGTCTTGTCCAAGCTTGCTTACGTTTCTAAACAGTCTGAACGATGCCGTTAACCCGTGCTGTGATCCTAATCCATTGGATCTCATCAGGCCCAAACCGTGCACACATTGAAAGCTACGATTCTACATATGGCCAGTCCGTGTGCCCTATCATTATCCAAGCAATTTTTTTTATGAGATCCGGCCATTCAGGTAATTTCAAAGGAGCCTACTGCTCATCAATTTCATTGTGTAGTTCAGAGTGATGCAAAGAAAGAGTAGGTTTAAAACTTGGATTAACGTTGTGCAGCATGCAGTTTAAAAATTGAATTGCATTACGGTATTTGGATTAGACGTTATACTTCATGACAGCAAAAGCTACGTGAGTAAACGTCAGGGAACAAGTTGCCGAGGAGCTGGGCGCGTAATTGGCCGTATTGAGTTGGGGAACTGGTGCCGTTTGGACTGCAACCGAGGGAGAGCAGCAGATGGACAAGAAGAATCAGCACCTTAATCTGCTGCGCCTCTGAAGGGGCACTGACCTCACATGTCTAGGACTTTAAATTATCTGTCTTAGCCCAATGTAATCCCATCAACATTCCATTACTGACCTTTTTAATAAACACAATTAACACAAAAACCAGGTGGAACCGCCATAGCAAATTACGGAAGCTTGTGTTGCCTCCGAAACGTCGTGATTTAAATTATTTTAATTTTTACCTACGTGACTTTACCGAAAAAACCAAAGAGTATGAATCCTTGCAGTCACGACAACTTCAAATCTAGAATTAACACATATGTCTAACATCAGTCCAGGCAAATTGGCGTGTGGATACAGTGTTTAATTATAATTCAAGCAGATCTAGCCAGCTCAATGAATATAGTGGGTTGTAGTTTTGAACAAACTAGATCTTACAACCAAAATGGTTATTGCCTTTCAACATTGAGTAGTTCACCAGCATTGGTTTAAGAACACCTTCCTGTTCATACAATCAATGTCAACGCAGTTCGGAGATTTTTGTGTTAAACCAATGCTGCTCGAAGGAGGCATTGGTTTAACACAATGCTACTGGAAGGAGGCACTGCCTTTGCTGCTGATGAGATGTGTAAAACATGTTCAATGTGGAGACACAAATATGGGCAGGAGGTGGTATTCATTTTTTTAACGAGAACTAGAATGAAAGGGGTGATGCTGGTGCATGGGCGCTACGGTGTTGAGATGTTAACTACCTCGCCTGGTACGCAGGAGGTCGTGGGTTCGATCCTGACCCTAACGTCTGATTATTTGGAGTTTGTATGTTCTCCCCGTGGTTCGCTTGGCTTTTTCTCTGGGTTCTCCAGTTTATCCCTCCACGTTTAGAAACATGCGTTTAATGCATTTGGCTGCTATACATTTCCACATGATTAGCTACTTCGTTGAGCTATCATTTTTTTGAAAAATAGCTATATAGCTCAGTGGGCCTTACCTGCTAATATAAAAATGCTTTTTTAGTTTAAATGCCCACAAATTCTTCAGAGCATATTCCCTAAACCTGCAAAATGATGTATGTTTCCTAGCTATAAACTGCAGTGTTTTGAATTTCTGAGCTTGACTGCACAGCCAGGGAGTAATTTTCCAAGCTGTATTGATTAAAACCATGCATGCATTTCCACAAGGATGGCAGCCTCATTATTGGATGCTCTGTTCCACAATTCGATTTGCAATGCACTATTCATTTAAATGGGCTGATACCTGATGTGTATGCAATCTACCGTATAGTCTGTTAAGGCCATGTGCTGTGTATTTTACACAATTAAAATTCTACAACTTCGTGTCCGGAATTGACACCAGCCTTCAGAGTTACCCGGTAACATACAATAATAATAGTAATGATACAGACACAACAAAAGCACAGTCACCATTACGAATAAAGCAGTCCCCGGCCTGGTAATTACATTCACTACAAGGCCACATAAATAGTAAGTGGAGCAGAGTGGTAAACTGCCAGCTGGTAAAACAGGAGGTATACACAGTGTAGTCGCATTGAGACTCATGTTCTTAAGTCTTATAAACATTTTAATGTCTTATACTACAAGATCCAGAACAATATCTGGCATTACGGTAAACCAAACATTGTGACTGGGAGCTATATAAAGAAAGGACCATATTCACTCACTCCATCTACTATTAATAACTGACTCTTCAATTGCATGCATCTTATCAAAATGTGTGGTGTTACCTGGCACAGGCGCCGTGGTGGCGTCACCATCACTGAGTGGCAAATGGCCGGTATTGGTTTTTGGTGTTGGTGTGAGTGTACTGCAGTGTGAACCCCGCAGTCTGAGTTCAGTGTCCAGCCGTGGCTAACATCAGTGGCAAGTAATATCTTAATCGGTCCTGGGATTGTCTATTACCAGCCTGCGTGAAGAGCTTGCAGAAAGGCCAAACAACCCCAATGACTAACAAAGCATGGGGGGAGACCTTCATCCAGGTGCTTGATTGACATGGGCTTTTAAATATTACAAATGTGCAATCATCAAACATGAATCAAGGTGTTGTATGATTCCTCATAGGATATCTGTGCTTCACGCAGTTGAGGTAAACGCCTTGACTAGATGGCCTTTTGTTAGACTATAACTAGAATTTTGGCGGCCCATGGCCGCCGAAATTTTAGCTCCTGCGGAGGGCTTCTCATTTCTCAACCCTTCGCGCTTCGCCCATAGTCCCCACTGATGTTCTCTCCTCCCCCCCCCCCCCATGTGTGCAGATACTACTGACTCTATTGTATGTAGGGTATGTAGGAGATACTACTGACTATTGTATGTAGGGTGTGTAGGCTTATATTCATACGAATATTTGTTTGGGGGGGGGGGTCGACAGTTGTTGTAAACTTGTTGGATCAACTTTTTACCCCCACATCTGGGGGGGTCCACTCCTCTATACAATTTTGATTCAGGCCTTCTAAAAGGCTCTCATAATTTAGTTGACAGACAAACAGAACACCAGGATTTCATAAGAGATTGCTGGCAAGGATACAATTCGATGTCTGCACTTATGTACGGGCAATCATATATAACACTGTCTAACATATAGATTAGCGTGGGGAGGTTATGGTGCAGCGGTTCGCACAATGCTCTACGAAATCTGTAACTTGAGTTTGATTTCTGACCACAGTGAAATCTAAACCAGCCCCACACCCCCACACCATGTAGAATGTCTTAATCCAGCAGAAATTCCCTCCGGAAAGCCCCCCAGGGGGTGTTTGGGCCTACCCTTCCACGATGACGAGGCGTATTTGAAGATGTTGAAGTATCCCGCGGCTAATTCCAACACTGACGACTACTGCTCTCACGCGACCCCCCCCCCCACCCCCAATTATACTGCAGACTGAACAGAGGCGAACGGAGTTTGAGCAACTTTGCCATTGTTTCAACAGCTGCACCGGCAGGGGATTTAGAGGTAAGTCCAGTGTGCTGGCCATTGCACCATGGCATCACACTCTCCACTCCAGGGGCGATGATGATATGTTCATGTTAAATCGATCAAATGTATGCGATTGTGAAGAAGGAAATCAGAACCGTAATCAAGCAACATATTGACCGTGCAATATGAGGAAAATACACGTAGTGAAATTACGCAAAGTCACTTTTAAAGCCTCAAAAAGTAAACCTCCCAACATTGCTGACACGTAAAGTATGTGTACATATCATGAGGACCTCCTTTGCCAGTACCAAAATATAATAATAGGTTTTTCTCCTTTTTTTCTGGCAACAAAATTTAAACCTTTTTTTACAAGGAATCATGTCTGCATTAACCACAATACTTGTGGTCAGAATGCAAACAAAAACACACTGATAATATATACATTGTCCTTGAAACTAGACCGTTTGAGATGAGGCTCTAACGAAAGCTGTCTCTGGTGTGGACCAATCAGTTTCAAGGACAATGCATATATTATCAGTGTGTTTTTTGTTTGCATTCTGACCACAAGTATTGTGGTTAATGCAGCCATGATTCCTTTTAAAAAGGTTTCAGTTTTGTTGGCATAAAAAGGGGAAAACCCTATTATTGTCTACATATGTTGAACTTCTTTCGCACCGTACATAGCCAACCGCGCTAATTGGAGGTGTGGGGGAAGGATAATAACGAAACACAGCCAGTTACATCGGCAAGTATGCTTCCTATACTTGTTTTAATTTGTATTGAAAACAAGCTGTATTTTACAAGTGATATACTATCAAAATGAATCCATAAAGTAATTAAATTTTCCCGCATAAAAGTAGGATTTGAATATTTTCATTTGGCCTCTGGTTTTATGACACAACGTGTAACCTGATGTGCATAGCCCAGTACAGTTTTATAAAATGTCTGGCTTCATGGAATCTAATTCATTAATTGGGTATACTCAATAGTGGTGTGTAACACAATCCTTAACACAATCAAGATGCACTAACAAGGCGCTGTTGTTCGGTAATATTTAAAACACTGGACGTTTTTGAGGGCCATTTTGAAGTCAATTACTACAATAACCTGGTGTGCGTTTTAAAATATCGTTGCTCACACGACGATTGCATCGTGAATTCATTGTGGTGAGCTATTAGGTCCCGTGGCAGACGGGACCATCTTATTATTACGGAGTTCATTATTGCAGTTCCCGCGCCACGTTTCTGCCTGGATTATGTTTTGTGGGCGCAAAAAAAAAGTCCTCCTTGATGTCCAGCGCCTGTCCAGTAGAACCTCTCTCTCTCCACATCACCGACTTGGCAAAAAAAAACCTTCTAATGAAATAATTAGATGCCCTCATTAAGGTGACCCGTTCCTTGCTTCCATGTGCTTATTACTGTCCAACGGCAACGTTAGAAAATTCGTTTCGAAACTCGTAATTGTGTGGGGAAGCTGTGCCGGTGGATAATATGGGAGTACTGTATGTTAGGGAGGAGGCAGCTGTGTTAATGTGGACATTCGAATTACCGTGTAATGTTCACTGAGCCCAAAATTGTTAATGATAATGTCAATTTCTATGGCGCCGTAACATGGCAAGCATCCTAGTTTTAACTTAGTCTTACACTGTAGTTTGTAACAATTGCCTCAAGTAAACTGCTGCGTAGGTCTTTGCAGTTACGCTGTGGAGCTCTTTGACATGGTCTGGTTGTTACCCCATGTTATCTGGTACGATGTCCGACATTTCGCTCCCTGTGCTTGGAAGCTCCTTCAGCAATTGAATTCAAAATGCACTTTCTGAATTCTTAAGTACGTCCTCAAATACAGCGAGGTTAATGTTCTTAGCCCGGAGCCCAGCCACCCACTGCACGTTCTCGCCAAGGCGCGCTCATTGCCATTCAAAGTTTGCTTGTACGGACGGTATGGAGTGAACTCTAAACACTGTTAGATTGAAAACTAATTTCTTTAGAACTGCTTTTGGTGTTTAGTTTGTTGTTCATCCTCACACCTTCGGTTTTCATTGTTGGCTACGTCTGGTGCGAAAGAAGTTCAACATACATGCTGAGGAGCAGTGTAGGGCGATTTATAAAAGAAGCCCATGAAGGATATTAGATTAGGCCTCTTGTCATTATCACCTCATGCACAAACACAGTGCGTGGCTATGTTATTTGGTGGTTGTCTTAAAGCGAGAGGTGATATATGCTCAGAATTTGGGGGCAATAATTCAATGCAACTTAGACATAATTGTAACTTCGAGGCAATGTTGGTGGTTTACACAGGCACATATGTTCATGCGCAAATGTGGTGCCGGTAGAAAGAAGGTAACAAGGTGGAGTCAGACTTTTAGAAGATGTGTTTGGAGTTTGAGTTATCGCCTCTTGTACGCGTATGTTTGTTAACTGGAAGTTTGGTTGTTAGCCTACAGGTTGAATCCTCCAAAAAGGAAATCCGCATGTATACGTACAGGGACTCCTCGACTTACAACATTCAACTTACGAACTTTCAAGAGATATGAACAAACCTGTCCATATGTCCAGTTGCCTCTTCGGACGCAGAGTCGTAAGTTTAACTGCCGCGCAATACATGGCGGTGGTTCTCTGTATCATTATCCAGCATTCCCAGCACTTCTGCCTGGGCCACCGCCATTGCCTGTTGTTGTTTAGTGTACACGCCGTACAGCATGTTTGGAATTGACAGGAGTAAAGTTGGACTTACGAACAAACCGACTACGAATAGACCTCTGGTACCTAACTCGCTCGTAAATAGAGTCCCTGTACATCCCAAGGAGTACCCTCATTAATCCAAGCCTTGAGACTCAGTAATACTAGTCTGGATAAACAAAGTGTTTATTGGAATAGTGATGATTAAAACAACGTGGATATTTACTAGGGTTGTTGTAATTATTTGTTCATGCATTGCAGATTTGATCCACAACGATACATGTTGACAGCAATAAGCCCAACATGTTTAAATAACTGAAAATCATAGGAGCTGCCGTGGTGTGATGGTCATCACACTTTACTTGCAATCCAGAGGTCGTCGGTTAATATTAGATCTCGCGTCGTGACAGTTGAAACAATGGGGCAAGTGTCTTCAGTGCCACCTCGTCTGTCCACCCAGCAGTGCAAATGGGTACAACACAGTCGATCAGCTGCACATGTGGTGAGGTAAAGTGGCAGTACTCCCACCTCTTCAAAGATGTCTGACCAGTTTGAAAGAATAGGGCAAACAAGCAATTCCTGGGCTTTACCTTTAACCGAGAAATGAGGGCAATTGTGCCATGCGGTAAAAACAGTGAGGGTCATGGGTAGTGGCTGGGGGGAGTATGGTTGAATCGCGCTCAGTGACTCTAATTATTAACATTAACTAAGTGACCAGGGGCGGCGGCTTGGACACAGACATATGTGCCACATGGTGGCTTAGTCCGCTCCGCTGGTTTGTATGTTCACACGCGCCCATCGGTGAATTTCTAAAATTCCACTGCAATTGATGACCGGTTCCTGGCTGTCGGAAATGGTAATCGAATCTGAAAACAGTTGCCAGTTTATAAGAATAAGTTTTACCCTTATATTTAGATACTGACAAGAAAAGTCCCATATGGTTACTGGTTTACTGGTTAACTCGCTTAACAACCCTAGTATTTACTCATTCTCAAAACGTGTTCATCCTGGGAAACGTTAATCGCATGACACACTGGAATGAAAACATGATATGAACAGGGGCAGGAACCCACATTGAAACAACTAATGTACCATGCAAAACATTTATAATAACAAACTCCTTTAGCCAAACAAGCATAAACATGTGTCAACATTTTTTTAAGTAGGGCCCTGCGTGGGGTGTTTAGCCAATTCGTTCATGATACCACAGTTGTTTTCAGCAATGCCCAATACCCAGAATACGTTATGTAACCTCCGAACATTTATTAAATTCAGTAAGGTGCCACTAAATAAGATAAAAGGGCCTATGCATGTTCATTACAAACCCTACATTGTACTTAAGGTCACTGCACCATAGTAGAATGTAATATACTAATTATAGAAACGATGGACGATAAGGGAAAATTGGAAAATCTAAATTCGAACCCATGGCACCATCGTAATAGGGACACCTTTTACATTACAGAGACTTCAATGTGCATAGCCATACCAATTAAATGCTAGGGCATGCATGAGATGAATATACGTGCAATGAAGGGAACAGAATTGTTGGAACCATATTTAACACACCTCAAAGAAACCCAATTCTGTATAGGACATGACTATAGCAGACTATTCCAGGTAATATATTATACCCCCAGAGACAGTCTACAAATTAAATGAAAACCATGGGATTGAAGAGGAAATAGGAGGCAACCATGTGTAATAAAGGACTCATCTGGCCACATGGCCGGCCTGCTCTAGACCAATTTCTCGACCACATCAATTCCATACACCCAGCCATCAGATTCACCATGGAAGTCGAAAATGATGGCAAGCTACCCTTTTTGGATGTCCTAATCAAAAGGAGACATGATGGTTCAATGAGCCACTCTGTCTACAGGAAAGCCACCCACACGGATGCTTATCTAAAACCGGATTCCCACCACCATCCATCCCAGAAGAATTCCCTCATCAAGACTCTATATCATAGAGCCCAATACATCTCCGACCATGAACACATTTCCAGTGAACTCAAACACGTACGCCAAGCTCTTAAGGCTAATGGTTACTCCGACTACACAATCCGCAAAGCCATCACTCCAACCATCAAGAAGGATCCTGTTGAGGAGCCTTTCAAGACCATCACCTTACCCTACATTGCTGGGGTCACAAAAAAGATCTCCAAAATCCTGATTAAACACAAGATCCAGGTCCGATTCAACACAGTACATAAAATCCGTGATCTGGTCCCGTCTGTAAAAGATGTGGTTCCAGACATACAGTACCCTGGCGTCTACAAACTAAGTTGCCTCTGTGGTAGCAGTTACATTGGAGAAACCAAACGACATGTCTCGGACCGCATCCGTGAACATAAGGCAGACCTGAAACACGGTAGGACAAACACCTCAGCCGTGGCAGATCACTGTTACAACTCAGTGGGCTCACATGATATTGACTTCTCCAAGACAGAGGTTCTCTGCAAGCCATCTGGCTATCATGAGAGATTCGTTCATGAGGCGATCCACATATACAAACACAGAGACAATTTCAACCGAGAAGATGGATTCTGGCTTAGCAATCATTGGAAGGACGTAATAAACCATTTCGGATCTTAACTGATTGTGTTCACGTTTACGGTGACTTTCAGACCGCGTTCCACTCACTGGCATGGTGCAGTGTGCAGAGTAATGTATGGTGTCGTAATTGTATAGTAAACATATAGCAGTGTGATACACATTAGGGTGGGTAGAATAATACATAGTGTTATATTAAAATGGATAAGGCAGCAACTGCAGCAGCAGCAGCAAGTGCAGCAGCAGCAGTAACAGCAGCAGCAGCAACTGCAGCAGCAGCAACTGCAGCAGCTCCCTTTGATGCTGTTAATCCTGCATAATGCACATGCATATGCAGTACTAATCACATTCCTGCATTTCCCATAAATATGCTAAATTCCTTTTGATATGCAAATTCCTTTGTCAATG
This sequence comes from Callorhinchus milii, assembly GCF_018977255.1. Lineage (NCBI taxonomy): Eukaryota > Metazoa > Chordata > Chondrichthyes > Chimaeriformes > Callorhinchidae > Callorhinchus > Callorhinchus milii. Next base: position 21,050 of record NW_024704912.1, read on the forward strand.
CGCCCAGCTTATATATATGCTCCAAGCTCGTGTGCTGTTTCATTCAGACTCTGTCGCCTCGACGGACCTGGTTTTCACCTGAGGACGGCTGCTTGCGTTGTGGCCGAAACGTCGTGAGAATTGTTTTATTATGTTTTATTTTTATTATTTTATTACTTCCCTTCTACGTGACTTTACCGAAAGAACCAAAAAGATGAATCCCTGCAGTCACGAAAGCTTTAAATCGAAATGGGTTCGTATACTTTTCCCACACGGCTCTCCCCTAGAGACTCTCCGCCTGGCAGCCCCAGGCTGCTGTCGCTCTCGTAGCCTCCTTCTCTCTCGTAGCAGTCCCGCTGCTGAACTCTTCGTGCAGACCCCCGCTGCCGATCTCCCCTTGCAGGCCCCCGGCTGCTCTCTGCAGCCTCCTCGCTGCTCCCGCTTCTCCGGGGTCGGTCACCGCTGGCCGACGGTGCCGAACCTTACTCTGTGTATGTGGCGATCTCGCCACTCTCTCACCCTCCGCCCTACGTGGCCTTTCTCTATCCCAGTCTCCGACAACTCCCTTTCCTCTTCCGGTTTCTCCCCTTTTAGACTTGAACCCTCTCCCCCACGTGACGTAACTCCTCCCCCATGACGTCACATCCGGAAGGTCGTTTACGCCCGCATTACACATGTATGGGATTCTGCATCACGTGGGCTGTTTTAATCAACCAAGAACACTAATAGAATACTAATAAGACATTCCCACTTATTGAACATTTGATTGATTTAAGAAATAATTTCGACCAAGAATACTTTGATGTAATTATCTGCAAGTTAATTCCACAAAACCACACCGTTTCCCTTTAAAGATGACTATATAAAATCTAAGGATTCATGCTGCAGATTCAACATGTAATGTCCATTGTAATCATTATTGCAGATTTGAATTGTAAATTTGGTATGTAAGATTTCAACGCAGTCCATGCAGCAATTTAAATGTAAATATGTTGAACTTCTTTTGCATCATACGCAGCCAACCATGCTTCTCGTAGATACAGGGGAAATACAACAAACTAAACCCAAACATCAGTTCTAAAGAAATGAGTTTTGAATCTAGATTTTAAAGTGCATAGCTCTATCTCAGAGAGGTCTCCCCTCACTAGAGGTACGAGACAGGGATGCGCCTTAATCCCCCTCCTGTATGCAATTGCAATTGAGCCTCTGGCAGCCAGGATACAAAGTAGCCCGGAGATATTAGGTATACGCTATGGGCAAGTCGAAAAAAAGTAAATTTATATGCGGATAATGTTCTGCTTACCATCACAAAACCTTAATACTTGCCCTCCTGAAGCTTATTGCGGAGTACGGTGCAGTCTCAGGCTATAAACTCAACGTCACAAAGTCAGATATCATGCCTCAGTCCACGATTTCAGGAAGACCTCCACCCAACGTCTCCCCCTTCAGGTGGTACCCCTCCCAAATCAAGTACCTCAGGGTGAATATCACTTACAACCTAGCGGATCTCTTCAAAGAGAACTCTCCCTCCTTCTTCTGGAGATTGAGGCCTTCCAAGCCATTTGGGACGATATCCTGCTGTCACTCTCCAATCGGGTCCACTTGGTCAAAATGATGACTCTTCCAAAGACACTCTACCATCTCAGGATGATCCCGACCAAGATAATTCAGAAATTATTCAGTAAGCTCTGCTCCCTCGTATCCTCCTTTGTCTGGGGCCACAAGGTGGCCAGGATCGACAACGATATCTTAACTCAAGGGAAGAAATGTGCTGGGCTGGCGCTACCTGATTTTGCTAAGTACTACTTATCGGGAGGCCTCCTTATGGTCAAGCATTGTCTCAATAAGAACAGATGGGGCTCCTGGAAGAAGTGGGAAGAGGCATGAGTATCCCCTGAAGCCTTGAAGGTATAGTCCACTCGCATCCTCGGGATAAGCACTCGGATTTTAAACCACTATCCTCGGTCAACACAACCCTCTGGATCCTGAGAAATAGACTGATCCCTATCACCTTTGGCCTCCAGCGACTCTATGTGGGATAATCCATCCCTCAGAATTGGGGGCAAGGGGGTCAGCTGGCCGGCTTGGAAAAGAGTGGGAA
>NW_024704912.1:23159-108726 GCF_018977255.1 Callorhinchus milii
GAAGTTTGTTCTCCTGAAGAACCGGATAGTCTACGTGAATGCGGACCGGTGCTGGCAATAGTCTGCAGCTCGCACGACATTTTCACTGGTTATGACATATACTATCTCGCCAAGTTTATGTATGACGCCTGGCAGTGGAGGCTTAATCCCCACGCCGATGCTCAGCTCCCTTACGGTCGACCTCTGACGACCTCGGAGGAGTCGTGTCCTTATCCAAGTTCCCAGGCGGTGGTTAGATAGACGGGGGTCCTAGCCCCTGCTACTCTTGCATCTCACAACCACGCATAGTTAAAAATTTGTGATAAGAATCTCTGCTAGCGAGGCAAAATTCGAACTTCGCAGATTGGCCTCGATATCCTTGCGCCAGACTCGTAGTGCCGGCAGCCGCCTGGTATCGAACGCCGCGCAAGAAAACGCACGCGCGTTCTACCGTTTCTTCTGGAGCGTCCGAGAATCGCATGAAATAACGCTTGTCGGCGGACGCAGATTAAGTTCTGCCTTCACGCGGCAGGGCCGCGACAAGTTTCACCTTCGCGATCAGACATTATCCACTCATGTTGAGACCTGGATAAAACGCGCCGATCTCCAAGTAACCGCAATATTTCCATGTAGGTCGAAATAGACGAAGAGTGACCAAATCGGTGGTAGATTCAGCCAGTGTAGGAACAGACACCGCATGCGCCTCAAGGATAGGGTGGTAATACAAACGCGTGACCCCAAATGTGTACGAGCCTAAAAGCAAGCCCTATGTGTCGTGACGCGTATTTGGACCTTGGATCGCATCTGATGCAGAAGCCCGTCCGAGGTGGGAAGATCCGCTGTAGTCTAGTCGGTCCATACCAGGTGACAGCTTGGAAAGAGTATAAGGTGATTTGGAGGATATTATGTGTAGAACTAGGCGTCTGCTGTGGCCTCATCAATTGTTGGCACTCGGTCAGCCCACGGCTTTCACCACGGAAAGTTCCTCGAGGTGACGATCCTCCCTACCTCCAATCTGACGCCTTATATCGGAATACATGGTTCACAAATGCCTCATAGGTATTCATGATATCTGGAGATTGAGCGCTTTTATCACTTTCAAGTAGCCTGGCAGCATCAATGTGTGATCGACAGCCTCCAGTAGGTCAACGAAGGATCCGCGGAACCTATTTGCTTGACGTTAGAAGTTTAAAGTCTGAAAGCATATCGGGGGACGAACCGAACACGGATGCTGGTACTAAGCTGTTAGGCTACTAGCTTTGGAACTGGGTCCCGGCCTGGGTACGTAATGCCTCCGCATGGCTCTGCGCAACACGTGGACTCCTTCATTGACTTAGCCCTTTAGCCCTACGCGGTATCATATGTGATGGCACACGTTCTGATCACATATATCGAGGTGGCAGTTCCCAAACATTCTCCGCTGGCAATGGGGTTGTCTGTACAAGCCTAATAGTCCGCACTCGACTAGGCACTTAAGCTGCGGTCACAGGAATATGATCTTATTCCACTAGTGTTCGCAACACGATGGCAACGCTGCTCTTTGGAGACCGCGGTTAGTGCCCTTGGGTACAGTGACACTAGACCCCTATCGAGATAAGCTCCCCTTATCGACCGCGGCGCTGAGGAATTATTGCCTAGTCTGTACTACGACTTAGGGTTGCACAACGTGTCTGGCGCATATCTTTTAGTAAGGTGGTAATCCCATGACCTTCACCATGTACGGTCCGCTTATTTGAGTCCTCACCGAATTGATACTTAGACTATAGTTGCTGGGGCAATCCCCGATAAGCGAAGGGCTAGAAGGTTGCACAGCTTGCCAATTCGTCTCAATTCTCAACCTGGGAACGCATTTCGTGAGCGCTTTCAATTGAGACATACTTGCAGCGCATGGGTTAATCCAGTATTAATTACCGCCCTCTCGGTGGACCAACTAGTGTATATAGAGCAGGTACTAGAAGACCAAAAGCTGGGGAGCTCACTCACACCCACTAGAACAAGTCTGGACTACCCTGAGAGCGAGCTTGCGGCGACTCATCCAACGGTGTAGACACTTGACGTTAATCTCCGCGCCTCTCCATAACAACTATGTAGTCATTCTTGACCAAAGACAGAGACATTTTATTATCTCGCCTGGTTGATCGCTAATGGGGTTCTTCTGCTGCTTGTATAAATGTACGCGCTACCCCGTCTATACACGCGTTGGCCTCTGGGAGGGAGCAAACATTGAGGCTACCAGGTGTTCCCCTGAGAGGCCCTCTGCCCTATGTCCTCAGCGCTTCGCTCGAAGTATTACTGTTGGAAGGTCCATTATTACCTCGTGCAGTCATGATATAAGAGATTCCTATCCCTTCCTAACTCCTGTGGGAGGTCCGGGTTTGCATTCATCGCTTCATAATCCATATGGACGTTACACAGCGCGTACCAATCGGGCTAGGCGCTACTGTACTGGTGCAAGGCTCCGGTAATTGGCCGGCATGAGGACCGATCAGGGTTGCATTGTGTGCGACGACTGTGGTAAGCGCTTGTTGGCTGATACGAGCAACGGCCGACGGGAGTCCACCCTCTCAGTTGACTGCAGCTCAGAGAGACTGGACGGGAACATCGCCCCGCATTCTGTGACCCGAACATTTGTATTCTGGTTAGCACCCTAAATCTGGAGCTTTAAGAGTGACGGTGGTGTGATCGGCCGGATTGCACGTGCCGACTCGGCTCTTAGGACCTCACCTGTTACACTGAGGCCGGCAGCTTGACCCTGGCGCTGTTCGCCAACGGTCTAGGCGCCTCCTTTGTGCCTACCTCCAGAACTTAAGTCGGTCACCCTACCTTCAGAAATTAGTTCTCGGCGTACATGCTCTCACTTCCAAATTAATCACCAACCGTTGGTCTCCCACGCGGACTGCGAACACGGATGTAGAACAGACGAAGGCCGGCTTAATCTTATATCTTTCTAAATGTTTGATCGTCATATTAGAGGGGCAGATCTTCCGCCCTTGGCGGAAATTTAGGCCGAGTCAGCATGGTCCTGGCTTCCCTCCGGGGACGCCATTGGTGGATTGATTTCTCTTCATGGCTACGCGATCCGCACAATTGTGCATACTTGTCTGTTAAGCCGTAAGTGTTATGCTTGCCTGGGGTTGGTACCGTGGGATCCGAGAGTTGCTCTAATGTTCTTAGTGTGACTCCATAGTTTAATATTTTTAATGACACGCGTGGAGGGCGCGATGATATGTCCGTAAATACTCTCCGACACTACTGAGTGCATGGCTCCGACAATCCACTTGCCACGAAACCTCTCAATGTGGGCAATAGATGGCTCCACTTAGCTATGACATACAGATTCCACCCGATAGCAAACTAAATCATATCCCTCGGGCAAGGGCGGGAATTATCGGTATAGCAGATGGCCATTACAGGGAAGTGTTATATGGGTAGTCATGAGCCCATCTAACCCGGCCCACACAGTGTCGTGGCTCCCAGACAGTGGTCGAAAATGGGGTCGCATTCTTACGTTGTCGTCGCCCGCTATCAGGCCTGCACAGCACACGTTCACGGGATCCGTTTGTAATTCAGTTCTTATCGACACGATTAGACATTCTTGTCCGTCGAAAATATGTACCCTGGACAGAAAGAATTTATGAGCACGCCAATAGAAAAGCCTTTAACGCTAGATGGTAATGCAAGTTTAGGTGCAGCCCGACGGCAAACCACCTAGTGCAAACTAGAATGTGTATTGGCTGACGCCAGAGTGTGCAACGTTACTCAGCGAATCACGCGTGACTCCCAGGGTTATTTTTGACCGGGAACATCTTGTAGACTTGATGCGATATCTCCGTATCGCCATCATTGGCATGCGTAGCTTCATCGGTAAGGCACACAATATAACTGTCCCTTGTGAATCAGTTTCACCGCGATCCAGCGTTCGATGCAGCATTGCAAACTTTACCGAGCTCAGCCGCCTATGACGTTGTTCACTCTTATTCGTGCATTTATCGACTTTTCCCTGTGTTCCCGAACAAAGGCTTGCTTCCGGGGGGGGGCTTATGTTAACCATCTACGCACGCTTCGTGCTTCCCTGTAAATACGCTAGGACTCGAGCGACGCAATTCACCGATATCCGCTAGACAGAACAGCGCCTACAGTGACGGGTAGTAGACTAGAGACAAAAGTCCAATTAGGCCATATTTAGATTCAGCTAAGCAATTCCCAGGTCGACATAAGGGGAGGCGTTGCGCTAGGGGCGGTCGTCACTTCTCGATGGGACGAGTGGATAGTGCGAACCATTCGTAACCACGCCAATAGCGTTGTTGAACGAATCTGACATACAGACCTGCGGGTCTAGAATCATTAAAAGCCCCCTATTATACCACAAAAGATTGAACATTAGCCGTATCAAGACTCGTACAGAGCCAGTTGTCAGTGAAACGGGACGTCCTCAAAAAATCCACTCGTAGTCCCGTAGTAGCGAGACGAGATTTAATCCGGTTTGAAGTGCTTCTGTTCAGCACTGCTATGGGGTATAGAGCGCCCGTATAGCCTCCCGATAAACGACATCGCACTGAATCACAGTTGCCCTACTATACATAAAGGCGTAGACAATTGGGTGAGTGTGATACATTAGTTTACAGAAGCAGGAGGGCCACTGCTCTGAGGCCGAATTTTTGATCTTGTTAGACTAAGCGAGCCCTGTATAGGATTGGCCAAGCATCCTCGAACACCATGATTACAGACAACCATCTAAAGGTATATACGAATACGCAGGGTTATCTGGAAAGGTAATTAGACTCGATTTTGTTGCTACGTTAATCTTAGACGTGGACCCAGTCGCATTACAGGCGCTCACTGCGGGTCCATATCATTGGAGTGATGCAAATCCTAGGAAGTGCCTTACACTATGGATCACGTCCCACCTAATATGCGCGTGATTCTCACTGGGAATGGCGAGGTCTATCCGGAAGATACGCGGGGACTATTCAATTGGGATGCCCTTGCACCTAGAGCTGCTTTGGAGAAAAACGGGTAGATACGGTATGTAGGCGGCTCTCCCAAGCCTCCTAATCAACCATGATCCATCGTGTTCGGTGACGAGGTCTCTAAATCGCGTCAAGCATAACTGCCCTGGGTCACGTTGAAGTAATAACAGTACAGAGTTACAATACGAAAGCGCGCGCCCATAAGCGGCAAGAGCTAACCTTACCTACCGCCGCGAGCGGGGAATTATATTCTTACATAACTGAGATGCATAGGTGCACTCTACCTACGACGGTCGATAAAGTGATGGTATTGCAACCTGACACGGGATGTACGAGGGACACCATACTGAAAATGTTGAGTTAACGTAACTTGCCAATTTTTTAGGCACCCCACGATTACCACTGGTTGTCCCCTGATCCCGCTCTCTAGTCACTGCTCACTTGTCGCGAGTCTTAGTGCATCAATAGTGTCACGTGTCACTTAGCGAGGTGCCTGGCCTTGCAGTTTAATTTTTGAGAATCAGTACCTCCCGGGTCTCACCGCCCTCAGTCATCTAGATTCAGAAAAACGATTCATTCTTCTCCTTGCGCTTATCCTGAACCCGAGAAATGACAGAAAACGATTAGCGATTGTTTCCGGATTCATTTTGGAGTTGTGCCACGAGAAGCGCGTTCAGCAAGTACCTCGTATCATTGTTAATTGAGTTCCGACACGTTTTACCCATGGCGGCACGTGAAGAACAGCCGCATCCTTTCCTCAAATACGGAGTTGCAAAGGACTAGAGGTATAGGGAACAAGACCACAGTCAGTAAGGAAAAATCGAAATCTCAACTTCCGTAGCCATATAGTATTTACACTATTCAGGTCGTTCCGCCCCAGCGAAGTATCAAATCGGTGCAGGCTTGCTTTACCGCCGAGATCCGCGAACGGGGATCTGTAAAGAAGTTGTGGGCACTAGGTGATCATCAGCGACTTCTTTTCGCGGCGGCTAAACTCGTTTAAACCCGCACGAAATGTGGCTAGTGCAGACACCAACCGACACCAGTTGTTTATAATCCCGTCTTCGCAGCGATGTGGGAACACTGCACTCACGTCCATGGTAGCGCTACTTTTCCTTGTTTTATAGCTTACGGGACTTTCGCACTGCTAGGAGAGGCCTTATCCGGCGTAAGGTATCTACAGCGTCCAGCCCCCAATAGGAGGAAGGGCCTTTTGGCTTCTGTTGAGCTTGGCTGCGGCTTAGGACAGCCATACACACGCGACGAAGATGCATTAATTGTCTTAATCCCGTTTACCTGTGCAGCGATGGTTTGTCACATTCTGTATGCATCTGACTCGGTGGCGGCTTCATATCTGCTTACGAGAGCCTGACGCTTAGCAGGATACGTTGCATGGGGTAGAAAATGTTACGGATGTAGTTTAGTAGGCCCTTGGCGTCGCAATTAGGGCAGGAAACTCCACGTAGATATGCAAAGGCCGGGTCGGACTGTTACAGCCTCTCATTTTGTATTAGTGATACGCGGCGATAGTGCATGACATCGCCCCGTTGGGTAAACGTACGGTTTACGTCCAGCTTCGACCACGAGCAGGCTTAGGTCATCTCCAACGCTTAGCTAAAGCGCGAATGAGAAGCCGAGGGACTAGTCATAAGACAATAAGCTACTCGTGTACTGAAGCAATCCCAAAGTATTATACCATATTATTTTAGAAATCAGCTACTTGTGGCCATACGCTAGCGAATCTAAAGAGATTCGCAAAGAACTGAGAGATTTGAATTGAGGAGCTGGGAATGTTGAGCTTGAGTAGTCTGGGAGGTCACGGGCGCGTGGTGTAACTTCGGAGCCTACTAATAGATCATCCTGAAACTGCTTAGTTTCAAAGAGTCATTGTCGATTGGACTCGGAGAGGGGCCGTCTTCGTTTGGTTAAGGGTAATCACGAGGGTTTCTTTCACGATGTGGTCCACACTGTATATCAGTCGACTGGCCCCTGTAATTAAGGATACTTGTCCGTCAGACGGATCTGTCATTGCGTTGGAGCAACTTATCGATGCGTCTTCCCCTCGTCATCGGGAATCGTCGCGCTCAACGAAGCTTACGCTGAAGCCAGTTTGCTGAATTCAGCGATCCTTGACGGCCGTATACTTTATGCCTCGAGCCAGTAATCGTTTAAAATGATTTCAATCTATCCTGTATGAAACCCGTCTACCCCCGCTTGAACCATTAACTCCGACATGCCTGCAAGCTGGATGCGCCTATCATTGCTTCTGTTGACAGCAACGCGGAAGCTGGGCCTTAATCTGTAGCTCGTTTATCAGTCCAGACCACCGGGCATTTATGTCATGGGGTCTGAAGACGCACAATGGAAAGTTCTATAACTTGACAGGAGAAACGCATAGACTATTCTGAATTAGAACACAACAGAAGACCTTAGACTTAATCCCAGGTCCGGGTATGGTGATCGTTATCTTCCGACTCCGGTGTCACAGTCAATTTTTCGTAGCGCACGGCGCGGCTTTCACTTTGGTAAAGTGAATAACAAAGAAGACGAGTGGGTAGCCGTAATTCTGTAGGGAAATAAGCAACTGCCTAAAGGTTTCCTTTTGTAGTGAAGATGGTACAGTAGCCCCACGAAAATAAACATACTTCTGACCGACTACTTCAAGCACCATTGGTACGAGTGGTGCGCAGAGAACATTCGACGTTAGTACTGAAATCGAAAACGGACTATTCCGGTGCATATAGGAGCACATCCTAAATCGTAAGTGGAGGAGCCGATGAAGCAGGAGAAAAAAAGGGAGTTGGGGCCTCGCCGTGGAGACATGGACGTCGGGAATCAATCATATCATTACTACTAAGTGGTTATAGTTTAGATTCCGCCAGTAGCTTACCACACCACGAGACGATTGCGTGACTTAGCTAGGAAAAACACACTGCCGAGGTGTTCACCGAAACCGAAGTTATCGGCAGTCTGATAGCGATAAATAGACAATAAACATGCCTTGCAGCTCAATTTGGGAACGGAGTTGTTCAACCCTTTTCCGGTTGCGGACGGGGCTTTTCAGTCAAACGTGTTAACTCGCAGACTGCAAGTACCCTTGTACCATTCTCGACCCGCTAATGCCAGTCGTACCAGAGCGCCAGCGGGATTGATCGGAGAGAATGGCAAACTCCCAAGAAGAACGTACCATGAGTGCTCACTAGAGAGGCAGCGTCTGTTGGCAGGAAAAAGATAGACCTGCCCCGGTCTCTGGATCTGGAAACTCGTTTGAAGAGTGATACGCCCTCTGGTCCCACCCTACGAGTAGGGTCTTCATCAGTGGTAAGGCTGAGCTTCTGTTGAAAATCATACCCCCCACTTTGAAGAGACAGAAACCCAAAGGGTACCTCGAAAGATATGTACCCGTCGGACACATTAAATCCTGCAGGCCTGTCGTTACAGTAACAATACCTTCGGCTTAGGCTCCCTAATGCAAGCTAGTGGTAGAGATGATCTTGCGGTCTGCTAAGATCGTGGTCAAAAAGAGTGGGGTACTAATTACACGACTGCCTGCTACACACCGACACTGGTACACCTCCGGTTATTCCGGAATGCTACTGAGGCAGAGGATTAGGTTCTAGAAGAGTCATCATAATTTCATCTGAAAAGCAGTTGACAGCACTCTAGAAACAGTAGAACACAGATCACTCCTAACCTATCGTTTCATCTTCGCGCTCGACCTCGCCGATGAGGAACACAATGAAGAGCGGAACTAGCGATTGATACAAGGTGACCGCCCCCAGAGTTGTCACGTAAAACAATGCATTTATGGTCGTAGAATTCGCCGCATTGACTTTGTGCAATTCCCACAGGTATATCGGCCCAAGGACTTCAGTCTGGGACGTAATGCCGCTCCTATAACGATATTGTTATGTAGCTAGATCTCTTGTCTAGCGCGCTCAGACATCACTGAGTAGCAAGAAGGAGCGCCTCATATTAGGGGACTTGCTAGTCTTGCGCAATTATCGTCCGCTGAGCTAGATCGGCGCCGTGATCAAAGGTGGTGCGTTTGTGGTAACGGGTGGCTAATCAGTAAGCGCAACAGCTAAACCCTTCTTTCTTTTGAGCGGGCCGGCACCGAAATACTCCGAGACGCAACAGCGATATTTAACGCTCAAGAAATGACGTCCTGCTGGGTCTAGTATGTTGTTCTGCTCATCCGGGTTTCAATGTGCTCAGATCGGCCAGTTGTTAATCACACACCAGAGTTTTATCAACCTAGGATGGCCGAACCCCTTCACGTTCTCGATGCTATTAACGACGGCTCCAGTGTCTCATGCACAGAACGGTTATGACCGGCATCAAGGTCTGAGCATACGAGGCAGCGCAATTTCTCTTTGCTCGTCCTTAGAAGTAAGGTCCCAGAACCTGAGCACCCAGTGCGCAGAGAGCGGTGTCACTTAGCACTGGAATCTTTGACTCGAATGTTGATGGGGACCACAATCGCACGGTTTCGTAACCATCGTCAATTTTGTGGAGGATTAGCTCATTTTGAACTTTTGTGTGTAGTAAGGGGCACGAGGCGTGTTAAGACGCAACGCCCATGGACTCTGAGTCTTGGCATGAAAGCCACATCCAGCCGAGTCCAGGCTTGTACCGGTGATAAGCGATCTTGGTAACAACAGTTCAACAGTCGCCACTCTACACCCGAGGCCCAAACGCGAACATAGGGCGAAAGATTGAAAGGTTAGTACATAAAATCTTGACTGTGTTCATTAAAGTTCGTTAGATGTAAAGTTTTCACGGGCGCCAAACCTCGTTTGAGGTTCGGGACAGAATGTCGTGGCATACGCGTCTTTGGAAGATCGAAGAGCCAACCCGAGCGATGATACAGACCGTAGCTCGCTCATTTGTGGCAGATGCGAACGTCGGGATACAGGGTCCTACAACATTCGAGGAGATCATACACCGTCTCGTTGTGAAGAGCCTCGGGCCTAGTCCGGTCTGCGAATTAACGTGTTCAAACTTAATGAAACGGCTGTGAGACTTATAAGTCTACAGGCGGTTTTACGTAATGTTTAGCAGCTCGTTATAAGCGGCGCACAATGCTGAAAGCAGATATATGACGCCGAGGGCGCTTGTTGCCGAGGCGCCTGGGCCCGACCAATCGGGTTTATTGTGGTAAAACCAGTATTTTCAAGCATAAAGATGTGCCTTACCGAGGGCGTGAGTATCAGGACTAAAAACAAGAGAACTAGGTCGAGCCGTGGCACCGTGTGACGTCCTAAGGAAGAATGGCCGACTCCCGATGTCAGTGCACTCATGGGCACAAGAAGCGTAGGCCGACCCTCACCTCTTCCAGTTCTCTGAGTCATATCGTGGGTAGGGTACGAGGTCGTCCAATTGCGCATAAAAACGACTCTTGAACTTGCAGTAAACCGATAAGCCATTCTCGGTGAAGTCGCTGATAGGTTCAAACGTATGTCTAGCCCTTGCCCAGAGGCGTCCATCATTCGCACATGTCATGTAAATGTTAGAATTTTTCTTGGGGGTCTACTCACTGAACTCCAAGAGACTCACACCTCACGCATAATGTAGTAGCAAAGAGACGAAGTCTATCTCCGCCTTCGGCTCCTCGTTGTATTCTGCGAGACTGTCACCTGCCGGATTTCATAATCATAACTGTTTTCCGCCTACCCCCTAGGAGGAGCGTTAGTTCCCATGTGAAAGTATAGGACACACCTATTGCCTGTCGCATCCCCAATAGACGGGCACCCCTAGGGTCTGGCGATGTTTTCAAGTCAAGCATAGCGTCCATGTTCAGGATTTACAAGTGGAACCGCCATAGGGGCGACGTTAACACGTCCCAATAAACTGACCGACCAAAGAACCCCTTGAGTAACAGGCATGAACTAAGGGAAAGGTTCTAGATTATTCGCGTATGTAGGTGCGACCGCGACATCACCTTCGAGTCCAGGCCGTGCCCCACGCTCTAGGAAACGATTATCTATCAAGGCCCAATGGAATAGTACCTGATAGAGACTATCGGTCGTTACCAGACTTTCTCCTCCGGGGACTTGGAACCGGGATCCAGACATGACATTGGGCGTTGATACAGATGCGTGACCCAGGGGGATCTTGCTTAGTAAATATCGGGAGCGTTGATGGACATTGAGCCATCATTCACATGCGAAGAGCCATTTATGGCCGCTGTATACGTATACGAGGGTACATTCGCGAAACGGTGCACAGAACACCCCGAGTCTTACTATAACTGGGGCGATAGTCAATGCGTAAATGGCATATATAGACATCGCGGTTACTAGTTTACCTCTGGGTGGAGAATAATCCGAAACGTTGGCATAGGGTCTAAGAGTGGGTTCGGGGGAGTGTAAATTGCATCCAACTTAGCATCATTTATAGAAGATGTTCAGCGGATCTTCTTTTGATTGCAACGGTTATCAGGTTATCGCGCGTGTGACAGACCTGAAGACAAGGGCGGTAAATTAAGTCTCCCCTGCTCCCTTCCGTATCGCTCGCACAAGAGTTCCATAGGACTTAGTTCCTTTGTCGAATACAGGCTTCATCCTAATTCTAGTAACATCCAAGCTCCTACTTGGCACAGCACCCTAGATTGACTTGCAACTTACTATCACTTCTGAACTGTTGGATTGTTTATACGCGCGTGCGTCTCGCGATCGGTTGGTGGAGCCTGTGATAGGCTGAGTCGTCGGTACGAAAGAACTGAAGACCTGTGTGGAAACGCGGTATCCGGATAGCCGCCTTGACCGTACGACGAACCAGTGAGATGTAGCTACTTTAGCTCTATAGCGGCTCCACTGATAGAATACACTGAGGGGATGGAGTGGATTGCGTGGCCTATCGTCCAGTGTTCAGTAAACTGTGCGCACGAGGTGTTCTGGTCACTAACAAAGGCGCGATACCCTCGGGGAGTGGAATATAAACTCGACTAGATTCACTGCGCACGACAGGACCAGTCACGCTGAGTGTCTAACGACAAAGCAGGACTCAACTTATCTTACAGGACCCGGATGATAGTAGCTCACGTTAGCCACCGAAGCTTTCCCTTGGCCGGACTTGAGGTGAGCGAGAAGCTTTCGTTAGGACGATCCGTGTTTAGACAGAATAAGGAGAATTTTCTCTAGAGTAGTTCACTTTAATCCCCTGGCCAACGCTATTATGAGCGAAGGCGGCACGGAGCTATAAGCTCGCCTGCACCCATCGTCAGTAACATGAAACAGTCGCTCATTACTTATCCCCCCCTTCCATGGTAGCTAGGTCTCATGTGAGCATGATCGCGCTCCGACGGGGAAGCCCATGTAACGGTCTGGCCTAGATGAAAACAGTAGCTTTGATCGCTAGCCCGATTTGCGGCGTGTTCTAGTGGCAAGAAGTAGCCAAGTGGAATATTGCTAGATGTTAAACACGACCTCCGAAACCCGCCTTCATATCCGTTTTCAGGATTCAGCTTAATACAGCTTGCCATGCCCCCATGAGTTTGAACCGTGCGTTGACGTCTTTCGTAGGCTCATTTTTTTAATTACAAACTGTGATATCTGTACATGGGTCTGGATCCTACCTTATTTGGATTGAAGAGTATATGATGACGGCCGAACATTAAGGACGGCTCGCGAGTAACCTTGTTGCTTTAGTACCGATCCGGCTGCTTAATCGTAGTCTGATGTCTCACGTAGAGACTGTATCGAGGACACGTATACATACAATCCTTAACTTAGAGGTTCAACATTTGTCGTCTATAAGCCTTGTAAGACTGCCGGTGCTGTGGGAACAGCCTACACTTGGTCATATATTGCACGTCCATATAATCGGGGAGCCATTAGAGTATTGGCTTGGCTTCCTCATTCCAGAGAGCAACTCGCCTATCGAGAACAGTGTTAAACATGGTGAGAAAGCATTGGTGTTCAGTAAACTTCCTAGCTCAGAATGTGATCGAACGTGATTAGAGCGATGTCTGTAGTTGTGTTAATTGGGTGTATTATTGGCGGCACTAAGGTAAGACGTGCACAAGGGACGACGGGTTGCTACGAATTCCCTCAAGCCCTACTAGGGCGTAATGCATAGCCACATAAGACCTCTTGCCACGCGTGATAGTAATGCATAAAGTCAGTGACACGTAGGTCCGTCCTGATGACCTCTCTGTGCGTCTGCAGATACGTGTTCACGATGTAACAAACGCCGCCTGTGGAGAGGAAATTCCCGAGAGCGAGGTCAATAAAGTAGGAACGGCGCAGCTAGATTTCCGCACGTATACTGATCTTGGGATGACTGGGCATCTTGATATGTGATGAATCCCCGGTCATATACGCGACCAGTGAGTAGAAAGCATTGTACTCCCTCATGGGGTTGGCCTTTACGTGATGCAAAAGATTCATATCAGTCGAAACCCCGTTTCGGCTGACCAGCAGTGAGCACAACATAACGCAGGAGCATATAATACACTTGCGAGGGTAAATTCGCACAACGGCGCGCGAAGCAGGGAACCACTTTCTTTGTGCAATCCGTGACACCTAAAGTTGGCCGAACGTCCAGACACCGGGACGACCACCTATCTTACGTCGATTCATCCTATTGACTAGCTGAAGTCGAACTGTTGTGATTTGGAACGGACATGTTCTTGATTGCTCTTCATACTTGGTTTGAGCTATGGCTAGATCGTATTTCTCTGAATTGCCGGGACCATAGCCGGTAATACAGACTATTGCTTCTGATCCTTGCGCACACTAATCAGGTGGGAGATATACGAGAGGTAGAAGGGGAGGACATGTGCAGGCTGCTTAGGGAAATCTGATGAAAACTCGAGCACTTCGACCATGAGTACCGCTAAACCAACAAGCCACATACTGCGGCCTTTGCGCATACAGCACTTGACCAAGACTTCGGCGCATAATAAGGTAAACATCGGGATGCAAAGTTGACTAGGCTATGTGTCACGCGGGGATAATCAGCCAATGTTTCGTATCGTGAACTAGGCTATGATAGCATTCATAGTGAGGACCCCAACTGCAGCAGGAGAAGTACAGAGACTACTAGTGTGCCATGCCTTGTAACCCAGCTACGGGTTGATGGGTGAGTCTGTATTTACAGCGAGAAGGCATACTCTGTTGTAGTAATTGGTTGGTCCGCCGGTCCGTTCGCACTGTGGCAGAGTGTGCTCTACATTAGGGTACACGGAAATATTTAAGTGTGCACGATCAGTGTTACGCGTAAGTTCAGTTACTGACAGTTGCCAGCCGCATCCCTTGACAATATAATCATGGACCCGTCAATAGCTCCATGCCAGCCACGTATTTTTGCGTCGTGCCGCGAGTTCGACAAAAGGATATATTTTTGCTACACCATCGAGAGTTAGATTTGCTTCATAGGCGTTCGATGCATTCCGATTGCTAGGCAGGATATTTCGGCAAGGATGCGCGAGTATTCCGTGTCGGCACCCCCCTGACTGCCCGATATCAAAGAGTGTCCCACACTTGGCTTCTGTTTAGTACGCCCGAACCTAGAATTTGTTCTAGGTATCAATGCTCAATGGTATGGTTGCCTTCCTATTATTCTCGGATATGGACTTGCATCTTAGCTCTGCAGAACCAAAACTACCGGCTAACAACAAGGGCCGTCGCCATGGCTTGGTCATGGGTCCAGGGAGCTTTGTTTCCCGCACAGCTCCTCCAGGCACGGCGGTGACTGGTTGAAAGCTCGGCAGTTGCTTGTCTTATCAGCGGCCGATCGAGCCCGTGTTTGCAGCATAGCAGTTATTAGTTCGACCACAAGATCTCCTACAAGGGATTTATCGTGTATAAGGCGTAAAGCCGACTTGCGGCATATCCCATAGGAATTGCACTATAGGTCGGGTGGACTTGGCGAAGCGCATATAGACGGCTAGCATTAGAGGCCCTAGTTCATTAGTGATAGGCAGCCACCACTACTGGCTGACTTTCCCGCGCCATGGACATTGATGGTGTTTAACCAGCTCGTTAGAATTGAGACCTCAGCGCTCGGGATAGTTCTAAGAGGTCGTGCAGTGAGATGTCACATTATAACCAGGTGGTAGCAGAACCTCTCGGTCCGTTTTAACCTGCACATCCCCATCAGCTGTCCCACAGCCTGTTCTTCGATACTGATTTCTGCCCACAGCTCATACTGAAGAGTCAAACCGGTCGACGGCACGTTGAAATTATGGCATATTACTGTGTGAAGCTCTTACGACCAATGTGAACCCGCAACGCGAGGCGCCTCCGCTCTAACTTGATGAGCAAGCTGCGGCTCGTGGCAATCCTTGCGTAGAGCACTTGCGTTTAAGTGCCTGACATTGAGAGGAGTCGCTTATGTATCTCATTTCCCGAAAAAGTGGACTTCCGCAGACCTAGTTCTTTTGGGAGGGAGGAGAGGTAGATACCTCGGCAAATTTCCCTCAATGGAGAGCTAAATCTCTCCTCTGTGTGTGCAAGTGGCCGATAGCTTTACCTGCCAGTCGATTGGGGGCGCTGAACAGCTTGCCGGCAGCTAATTCAATGGGACTACTATAAATGGCGCAGTCACCCCTTGTACTAAACGCGGAAGAACAATCAAAGCAGGGCATTTGAAAAAGGTGACCCAGTGTCTGTTTGAGAAGTACCCGGGTGTGGCCATGGAAGGAGAAGGATACCCTGTCAAACATATTACCTCCTCGAATTATATTTGGAGATCACAGCGGTATCGCCATGCCGGTTTAATTTGATTGCTCTGTTCCTCGATTCCTATCCGCAGTAATTACACTGGCTTGACTTAAGACGATGCTTCCCTAATTTTTACGGAGATGCAGGATCTCGAGACGGCCAGCTTTCCTCTTATTAACGACCTCAACACGAAATCTGAAATAAACGACAACTAATCGGGCACGCCTGGCAGGCATCGCTCCTTGTTGGGCGACCAAGATTATGTTATTTGAGTGTCTCAAACTTTCACGACCAGGACTAGTATCCTCTGCCGTTTTCACAGGCCTTCTCGCCCCGTGTGACAGAGACTTCGCGGATGTGTGAAGGGCTACCTCCCGAAATTCAGTTGCTTAAGATGTAACCAAAGAGTGACCGAAAACGTGATAGAGTTAAATTATGTACGAGTCTCGCTCGCTGGTATCGGAGCAGGGCCTCTCAGCTTGGGCACTGGGGTACAAAGGGTGTGGACAATATGCGTATGTCCGAAGGCTGGGGAGGAATATTCTACGGCAGCATATCAGAGCAGTACCAAGACACACGAGTTCATCACTTCTGAAAGACAGTGTCGATACGCGAGAAGTCGCGCAAGCGACTTGCCTACAAGTGACTACTCCGCCTTAGATCTAGCGATTGCCCGAGTTCCCGGACAGGTCCTGCGAGTGTGTGTGACAAATTCCGCGAGAGAGATGTGTTTGGCTGAGCCCGCTAATTTGCAATTCACGTTTAGAGGTTGTGTCAACCTGACGTGATAGTCTCTGTGTCTGAGGTAACTCGCAATCCGATTATGTTCGGATATCTGGACTTGACCGCATTCTGTCCCAATAGTGACCACCATGCGGACGAACGCCGCACTAAGATCTCGGTACCGCAATCGGGATCAATCGCGAGGCCGGCATGTGGCGTGTGGCATTTTCCATCCGCACGCGAAACTGTCTACCGGCTTTCTATAGTGCAAACGACCCCGAGCCATTTGATAACTACTAATCTCCCGTCTTGTCGAACTAGTTTGGTACTGTCCATGTTTGCGTTAATCCCTCTTGGAGCGCGAGGGATTGATATAGAATAACTTTAATGTCCTGCGTCAACTGATAAATTAAACTTCCGTAAGACGTTTCAATAGGCTACGTCTGCCATCCCCCTAGATGTGCAACGTAGTGAAACTTGACAAGAACCCCTCTACCCGCTCTAATCTTCGTGTAGGCCGCAACTGGCTGCTTTTGAGTACATAAACGCTGTCTCATCCTGCGCAGGAGACACGCAAAGAAACCGGACATACTACGGGGGCAACTTTGAGCAAAGTTTGAGTCATCGAGGGGTAAGGCCCGACAACCAAGACCCTGGAAACCAACTGACGTTTAGGAGGACATATTAAAACCCGACCGTCCACGGTAATGAGAACTTCCCGCGTGCTCATGTTCACGACACTTTACCATCAGCGATTGGAAACCCGATAAAATGTGGTCGATTCAATCTGAAGCAGCGGTAGTCGGAGCCTGAGCTGCCCTACTATATTTTACTTTTTTCTCCCTCCTTTTCTCATGGGAGTCTAGTGGCTTCTAATTCTAGGGGTCGACTCGTGCGAGGATTATGTATGTATACACCGCGTGTTACGGCATAATTACCAAAGACTTATTGCTGAATGGTTAATATATCTCGGAACTTCGCGTAGTCATATTGATGGACTTTTACTAGGCAGGTGATTTTACGCCTGGAGTAGTCTCAGCAAAAAGAGAAAACTTCGCAGAAGACTTGACCCCAATGAGCTTAACTTTAGTAGGTCGTCGGTGATCCACTACCGGATTGGAGCGGCATCGTGACACAGTACGCCCGGAGTTGCCCAGATTCCCGGGAATGCCCCCATATGTCACCTGTGGCTCTCGCTATAACTGCAAGAAATGTGACGTTAACAAATAACGCGCTTCCGTGCTATCTAAGTACATTAGATAGGAACCCCGGCTGTTAACGCCCGCGTTGGACAAGGGGAGACTCTCGCCCAGGAATAGGTACGGTTGTCCGAAACTGGGATGTGTTGCGACGCGGCCACCACTCTTCTTCTAAGAACAGTGATCTGATAAATAATGCACCCCCCGCATGCGTCCTATGACCCATATTCCTTTCTGTCAGAAACGTTCGATCACTGCTTAGTAACCTTCGGTATGGGGAAGGGTTCGATAAGCGGTACTCACCGCCCTAGGGCACGCAAGGTCTGCGTTGCGTTTATTACCTTCTTGCCATTCATCCGGGGGTGTTCTACCGCCAGAATTAATGCCATCGGTTCGCACTAGTTCTTATAAGCCCCATACAAGCCGGGCCCCTGATTCTTATTCCTGTCAGCCCCTTTCTGCTTTACTCAGCATGGCGGTCGATAAACACACCAAAATGGGCGGTCCCTATCGTTCTCAGGTACGTAGAAGGAACACCGCCGGCAATCCTGAGGAGTATCCACACTAAAGTGCGTAAGGTGGACATCATCACAAGTCGCTAGTCCTTGGCAGAGATTCCGTAGGCAATAGCCATTAAACGCTGGTGGACCGCTGAACGGTGTAGGGTAAAGCATAGCTGTCACTCAGAACAACTACAACTACTGTTATGTTTTAGTCCGACCCACAACAAAAGTCCAAATTTGCCACATTACGTCATAGCGCAAGACGATGCGTTACTTATCCCCCGCACTGTGGGCCGAATGGCGATGGCAACAACAGTGGCATACCAGGTCGACGCAGTGGACGCAGAGGTGTGCAGTAGTATCTCACCGCAATATATCAGTGAAACTTTCATTGCAAGAGCATAATCTAGACCACCCAATTAACCCGATATCTGCGTGTGCATAACTAGTATACTACGTCAGGAACGGCACTCCCACCTAGGTCTTAGATTTAGATAGAACCGTCTTGTAGTAAGTTGGGTATCGTAAGCATATCACAAATAGCACACAGACAGAGTCGACGTATGACATACCACAGAAACGGCGACGGCTCCGAATGGGGTTGTGGACACTTCGAATAGGAAAATCACGCTTCACACTGGAAGTCGAAGCGCACAGAGCCTTCAGGACATCCTGCGAACTTAGGAGTATGGCTGGAGTATCATAAGAAGCCGGTCGTTGCTTTGAATGAAACGATTGACTGAGGAGTAGTAGCCCCATATGCAACCGGGTTGAGCCACGGGACGAGACTCCGTGGTCATTGTGGTTTGGGCCGAGTTTCTTAGAGTTCATTAACATCCGCATTGGATGCATCGCGTCACATAGAGGCGCATTACAGTCCCTCCTCTGGCGTTTGCCGCGCCTGACGTAATCTCGTGATTAAAGAGCTCTGAGAAAAGGTTCATAAGGATCTACTACTGTAATGAAAAAACTGCTTAATTCTGCTCTAAGAATACTCGGCAACGTATGGTCCATCATCATGTAGATGCTAGACTGGGACGTGTCACCCGTAAGATCGGCGCACGTGGGGACGGGTCTCCGTTCTGCCTGTAGCTCGAGTAGATACAGGCCTAATCCCCGATCAAACACAATGCGTTTGTGGGTCGGTGAAGCTTGCCCAAGCGTCCAGAGTGGGGAGCTGGTTCAGCTCACGTACCGCTGACGATTATGGCTTAAGCTAGTATGGCCAGAAAGGCTCATTCCCGGGAGCAAACCCCACCACAGTTGGGACACACACAGTGCTGAGCCCACAGATAGTGACGATGACTGAGTTGGTAATTTAGTTAGTCAAGCAGGGCCGGACTCGTTTCGGACGGCTGTCTGCTCCGTGGTCACAGTACTTGTTAGAATAGGTGTTACTACATCTCGTTCGCACAACTCCGCGGTGCACATGTGATTGGCCAGATGTGAGGTTGAGAGACAACATGCTATATGGGTAGTGAAAGTGTGCAAGACCATTTTTTGAAGCTCTGACTCTGGCACCGCTTGATGTATGGCGATCGTGTCGGGCCTAAACAGGGAGCAATGACGAAACCGCGTCCGCATCCCAAATGCGTGCCATAACACTACTCTTGGCTCATTTGTATAAGATGGAATCTTCCATTACCTCGATTCAAGTATTGCAGTTCAGCTAGGAAGATGCTGATAAGATTCTGTCCGCGACGGTTCCGACCAAAACGTGCGTAAGAAGGTCGACCATTGAAGCCGGCGCGGAGAGTCCTATCTGAAAATAAACGGTAGCATCCCCTCTTAATACAGGTGGAAAGGGCGGTTTTAGTGGTTAGACTCGTAACTCGTGCACGCTGAGCCGGAAAATGTGCGCCTGATACCACGGGTCGCCACTCACTCGAACAAGGGTCTCTTCTTGATTCTACATACGGGTAGTGGGAGGTTCTAGATCACCGGGCGAAGCGGCTGAACTGCCGAATCCACAAGAAACAACTGGCTCAAAAAATGCCTTCATCCTTGCAGAATCCCTAAGGACCGAAGGAGCGCCCGCAAGACGTCCATGAACCACTTGCGTATTTATATTTCCCTGCCGTTAAATGAAATTCATGCTATCGGAATTGTCGACTCCTACACCCGCGGAAAAACCCGGGGACGATGTTGGAGCCCGTGAAGTACTTGCGCTTGGCGACACCCATATACCTTTTAGAGCTTCTGGCGTTGCTAACGTTTAACACCAGAGCAGCGAAGATGTATTAACTTTAAATACCGTAACTAATCCCTGTGCAGTCGCCGTTGTTGGGAAACTGCTGTCCAGAATCACAGTTAGCTCCACATAGAATGTGCTGTCGGTAACACTGATGACGAAACTGCAGTGTCAGAATCGAGCGTTTGGTTTTGCATGTTGGCACCAGCTCAGGACACGCTGCACGAAGACACGGAAGCGTACCTTCGCCGCGTACCCCTTGGTCTTAACGACTATGGTGAATTCGCTAGTTGACTGCATAACGAGAGTGCGGTTGAGTTTTCATGTTACTCAATCATAAACGCTCCGTGTCATGGGCCCTGCTTACATATCCATGAATAAGTACTTGTGCCGAGGTGGGCACATCTTGTAAATCGTATCCTATTTGTATGCATAAACTTAAAGTCGAAACTGTACAGAGCCTACCGGGGAATGACAAAGCATTTTGGTCGCATCGGCAGTGATCAAAAGACCCGGCCGCCTATCATTAGTACTTTCAAATCGTAACGCAAGCAGTATCCCGGACGGGATTTCAGGGGATAACTCTCTGGCGATGCTCATCGCACATGAGATCTTGAAGTTGATAAGTCTTGGGTAAGGCTCAGGTTTTTCGCTACTTTTACTGCCACGAACACGTCTTGGAAGAAGTATGGTATCTAGGAGGCCAACTTTACCGACTAGTTATTCAGTTCCGACGGGAGAGTCAAGTAAACCGAAGCACCCCCCCCCAGCACTGCCGATGAATGCTGATTTGCGTTCTACTGCCTGCCGAGCGAGTTTCTCAGGCCATACTGTGTGTCGCTTGAATGCTCATAGTGTGTCTAAACGGTGTTGGACTAGGCACTGTATTATACCATGGTCTTACGCACTGCTGTGGAAAGTCTCCGTTATAGCAAACGACTGTCCGCGTTAAACATCCCCCCGGACTATGAGAAGATTCATTTATACGTCATTGTCTCAGTCAGCACTATCGGAAGCCTGGACGAATCAACACCCGACTACATAGCGCAGCTTGCAGAAGTCCAGACGTCTAGTGCAATGCAGCATGCGATAATCCCAGACCCTTTTGTGGCTCCCACAGACTAAAGGCGACATAATAATCCCTAGGGCTCTCTAGCTGATGAAAGTATGCGTATGTCTATAAAAAGCCCATCTTCCATTTTAAAGGCCCCCGTTGGGAATTAAGCCGTTGACATAGTTGGCTTATCGGATCGACGGACGACTAGGTTCATTACAGTCCGTGTCACTTTGGTTCTCCCCTGGGTACCTAAATGTAGGCACTTACAAAGCCCCCAGGCCCTTGGGCTGTAACTATCAGTTGACACTAGAGCTTCCGCCTACTTAGCACGCAATCTAGTGCGTCGAGATCGCATACATATCGACAAAAGGAACAATTACACTCCAACGCCAGGACCGGGTAGCCCTTGCAGTGTGAATTGAGTCCATACGGGGGTCAGCCATGATCGCTGGCTAGTATTTCTTGATTCAAAATTTACACTCTCGGAGAATTGGACCTATTAGTGTCGAACTCGGTATTTAGTAGTCCCGAAATGCTTGTCTCGACCGGTGCTAAAGCCAGACGACCATGCCGGTTTACGCTAAGCGACCGCCTCAGGCAAACTTGTGCTTGGCGTCGCCGCGGGTTCAGAGCCCCACAAATTCAGATGTTCACTCCTAGATCTGCTCTCGGAGCCGTTCGTGAAAGCACGAGATTTGTTTATTTTATGGCTTCCGACTCTTTTGAGCGCCAATTCAGTTATGGAAAAAGACCCCAGATGGAGCTTAATATTAAGAAGTGCCTATTTTTTGGCGGAGCAATAGTTCCCGAGTAATACGAATAGCAATAGGTGCGTTCTTCGCATCACCAGTTATATTGTCTCTGCTTAGCGGGTCTTCCCTCTGGCCACACTGCGGAAGTATTCCTCTGCCCAATACGCCCGGACTGTAAATGGATCGAAAAAATGACCTTCATGCAGTAGCGCAAGAATAGATAGGCAGACTCCACAGATTACTTAAAGGTGAGTTCAGAGGTGTGGTTTGCTATCACTTTTCAAACGGTGAGCCATACTGCAGGCCGGGCTATTTCAAGCACTTTCTAGTGTCACCACCCGTAGATGCTGAATCGTGAAGCGCCAATCTGATTTTATGAGCGCAAAAGGTAAGGACCTCCCTCTGGTGTCTTCCGCTTGGTATTTGTGTTATTAAGTTTCGCATGGTGACGTGGGGATATTTAAACTATCATTAACTCAACTCACTGGAGCAGTCAAGCGCTGAGCGTGACGTGCTCATTTACTCATCCCTCAGAGTACGGAACAATTCATAGGCCCGTCCAGTTGCAGAGGGACTCGTGAGGCACATCTTAGCCTACACTGGATTTGTCTCCATATTGCGAATATTTCGAATACATTACGATCTCTACGGTACGGTTCCCAAAATAACCTCTGGCCATTGCTATGGAGGCATTCTGGACCCCAACCCCTCGTGGTTAAAACAGGAACCCGCTCCATGGTGGTATGTTTTTTCCGTCTTTGCAACGGTGGGTAGCTGTCATACTTTCATGTAGATCTGCCTTGGATCCCAATAGCGAACATCCCGAAAAGAACTGATCCCGTGCGAGTTGAATTGCTTTGATCATGGGGGCCTTTGACTATTACGGGGTTAACGGTTGGCTTCTACTCTCTGCTTGTTACGTCGAAATCTCGAGTGACGGTCTTCTCGCAATTAGAGCTGCCTCTCCCGTGCACCTCTGAATGCGTAAGCACCTCCTTGACGTCACTTAGTTTTTGCTCGTGCCAGCCAAGTCCTGGCACTTCCTTAAGGTTGGTAACAGTTGATGTTACGATCGTTGGCTAAGCGCAGAAGACTATCTAGTTGTGCTAACCGTAGTACGTTTTGGTGCTTAAATAGGAAGCTGGCTGGCTAAATAATGTTCGCAGCATACGTGGGTGTCCAGTCTTGCATGCTAGAGGTGCAAAAAACGAAGTCTTTCTGCATCCATCGATTACCCCGTGGTCTGAGCCCGGACCATACCGACGCAAAACTAACAGGGACTAGGCTAAAATTGACAGTTAACCGAAGTCTATTCGGCCAGTTGCCACTACGTTAATTGGAGGTGGAACGAAGGTATAAATATTCTGGACGTTATCAGTTTTAGAGTTCTTTGAAATGGCGATCTGAGCTTGAGATTCCTTAAAACGCTTCCACGGTTCACCTTGAAAAGCTGAATTCTTCCAAATTTCCATAATATATTTTTTTAGGGTTAGATCGTGTAAATATAAATGTGTCGTTAAACCTGCCACCACCCGACACAGCCAATTAGTGAGATTTGTCACGTAAATAAAACATGTCAATTCGTTACTAGTACAGCACACTGGTGTGTTGAAGAGTAAACCCACGACAGTAATTACAACCAGCATCATCAGGCGACAGCCAGATCTAACCCAAAAAACCTCTATTATGGATACTATTGATCATGAAAGCCTACGTGTCAAACTGATATATAAATGAGGTCACTTGAAGGTATATCAGAGGTAGCTCTGTAATATCTGCTTCCGTGGGCTGTTCTCTAACATAAAGGCAAGCACTACCATGTGAGAGATCCCAGTGGATACTTTGTCTCATGATGTGACACTGATAGCGCTCTTTTGACAACATCTGTGAGAAACAAAATTAACAAAATTCATGCACTTTCGCCAGTGCTCACAATGGGAGTTAAATGTGTGTGCTGCAATGGGAAGGTAGCCAAAACCATGGCAGTGTAACTCATACACACACATCACAATTGACACAAACTTACAGGAAGCATAAATTAACGTACTCAACCTAAAGAATAAAAAAATAACAAATGAGTAGTTTAACACGTAGGCTTTTGCAACCGATGTTATTCATAATAACGGTTTTTGGGTTATATCGTGTAAGTATAAATGTGTCGTAACCCTCCACCACCTGACACAGCCAGTAAGGTTTGTCACGTAAACAACGGGCCAATTAGATACTACTTCAACCCACCGGTGTGTAAATCCACAACATTTAAAATTTGAGTTCCGTGACGTTTTGCTGGTAATTACATCCAGCATCATCGGGCCATTTGCCAGACTAGTGAAGCAATCCACCTTCTGGTCTTAAATTAGTAGACAGAACGGCAGCCAAGAGAGGGAATACGATCAGGGACAGGCACATGTGAGAATGCGGGAAAATCGCCGATCGTGCAAGAGTGAGCTGCAGTGCGGCTGCCAAATCAGGCACCGCGGTCACTCTCAGGTGGCCCAAAGAAGATCAAAAGCGAAGTTCCAGACACCCATTGGGGCAGTCGCGAATGTCTCTCTGCCTGTGTATTTAGTGTACTTTTTCTGTCTCCACTCGTTTTTTGTTGTTCTTATGTTCTGCTCTGTCTGTGTGTCTCCATTCCTCGTGTTTTGTGTTTTGTCTCTCCTTGGAATTTTCACACTTAAATTCTAACTTAACAATCTTTGAAATACGTAATCGACCAGGCTATGCGTTAATTGTGTGTTGACCGACTCTCTGTGTTGCATTACATTACATTTCGATATTTTGCTAGGTTATTTAATTTAATGTGTCTTTCTCCCGTTCTCCTAATTTTCAAGCTTGCGTACTTTACCACCCGTCGTCCTACCCATTGACATGATAATTTTTTCTCTAACCCCTCCCTCTCTCCGCCCCCGCCCCCTCTCTTTATTTAAGGCCTCGTCACAGAGACGCTCTCTCTATGTGTGCCTATGTGTTGCTCTCTCTCTCTATGTATCTTGGTGATATCTGTCTGCTTATATGTCTGTCTATAGTTTTCTGGTTAGATTTGTGTTGCTATTTCATTTATACCTGGTGATGATTGCTTGTGTTGCAATCGAAACGTCGTATGATATTATTTAATTTATTATTTTATCTTTATACGTGACTTTACCGAAAGAACCAAAGAGTAATTCCTGCAGTCACGAAAGCTCAAAATTAAGATTAAATGTGTAGGGGTCCGTAGAATGAAAGACTGACAAGAGCTGGCCGATCGATTTCGTGAGCACCGTTCTTCTTCCGTCCGCATGTAAAGATATATGAGCCGTTTTACACATCAGAGACTGCATTGGGCAAGACGCTTGACTCGAGGGGGCTGCGAAACACCCTCCCGCGCCCCTCTGGTGGGTGACTGCGCACACCTGCTCACCTGCTTTAGTCAATCACAAAAGGACGGAGGCAGGATTTAGCAGTCCATTTAAAATGCATGACCGTGGATAGCGGATTAATAATTCATTTTGGGTCGACGTTAATTAGGTGCAGGTACATGCACAGCCCTGACATTTCTCTCTCACTCTACTGCTGGCAGAAGGGCCTCTGCTGGAGGGAGCTCTAGAGAACCCCTATAGAAAGTGTTTGTCCTTCTCTTCCACTCTGGTCAGACGTCTTGGAAGATGTGAGAGTGCCCGCACTTCATCCCATCACACGCGACCTGCAGATCGACGAACTGTGGTGCACCCATTTATGCTGCTGGGTGGAGAGAGGCAGGGCCATTTGAAAAACGTCCCCATTGTTTCAACTATTGTGCAGGGAGATCGAATTGGGCTCGTAATCTCCGGACTGTAGGTCCAGTGTGCTGCTAACCTTTACATCGCGGTAGCGCCCATTGTTGGGAGAATGAAACATGACGATGGATGGATATGTGGATTATGAGCGGATGGACGAATGAGTGACCGAAGGACGGATCATGAACGGATACATTGACGATTGATGATGATTGGAAATTAATGATGATAACGATTATGTTGGGGCACCTTGAGAATGCGACTCTCGGAGCCTGGGTACTCTCGCTCATCCTGCTGGTTCCACTGCTTCATGAAGCGCGACACCGCCGGGTCCTCGTAGTCCACGATCTGGAAGCCCGAGACGTTTGCGCCACCATACTGAAACTTCTCCAGGTCGATGTCCGTGAAGCCCTGCGAAGCGACACAATCCGGGCCAACACGAAACCATCAAAACCGCTGCTCTGGCAGAAAAAGAAAAGTTACCATTACATTCCCCCGCGCTTTTGGCACGCTGCCATGTGTTAGTATTCGGCCATGGGAAGTCTGATTAAGCAATGCCCTCTCTATGTCCTCCAACAAAGTATCACTCTGCTCTGCAGGGGTGTGTGGTTACATGTTGTATTTGATGAAAGGTAGTTGAATGTTGCCTAATTCATGGAAGGAATGATGTGTGCACAGCTTAGTTATCAAGAGTAGAACAGTTTAAGTTTAAAATCAGCATCATCATCAACCGTGGTTTATCCACTGCTGGATGAAGGCGTGGCCAAGATGCCGCCACCTCTCACGATCTTGCGATGTAACAACAATCCACCCAACACCTGCACACGAACGATTCCATCGCTCTATCTCCTCGCTAGATGTTCTCTCGGACACGTTCCATTCCTTGGCTGCGACTGTTATTATATGTGTTTATGTAGACAACTGTGCTAATCGGAGGTGCGAGGGAAGGATAACAAACTGAACACAAAAAGCAGTTATAAAGAAATGAGTTTTAAATCTAGATTTAAAGTGCGTAACTCTGGTAAGCTTTCTAATATCGAAGGAAGAGCATTCCAGACGGCCGCAGAAGCGCATCCGATGTATGATGGCCAGCCAAAAGCCACTACTGCGAGAATAATCGGAGTTCGTGTGATTATGGTTTATGCTGTTTGACGAGATAAGCAAGATATTGTAGTTAATTTGTGGCAAGCACTTCATAACGAGTGTTATTGGCCATCATCCCCTCTGACAATACAGGGTATTCATTGTGATTTCGTTTTATTTTTCCAATTGCATACATTATTGCATAGTTAGATTGAAAAAAAACCGCCAAAAAACGAAGTTGATTAAAATCGAGATCAGATAATTTAATAAGCAAAATATATTTCAACAAAAACAATTAACTTGTAATTAAATTAATAAGCGCCATCAAACGGAGTCACTTGTGTGTACAATGGTGAATGTCCTGGTAATTGAAACAGCTCCACATGGTAACTAAAGGTCACGTTCGTAGCAATGTCCTGGTTCTCACCTTCAGAAATACATTTTATTGGATCATATATCTAAATTATAAAGCCTATAAATCGGAGATGATCTTATTTTTACACATTCAAACAGTGCTGATTGCTATTGACCACTTGGCGTTTCAGATCTTTGAGCCTGTGCTCAGCAATCATAAAAATACATCCAGAAAATGTGTTGTCTCAAATTGGTCTGGAGATGTTGCATATAGATGCTTTATAACATCAAAACTTCTAATTGTATTTGAGTACTATTACAAAAATGTACAATCGTTCGAAATTTACAATCGTGACACGAAACGTGTGAAAAACCCCGTTTAATTTTCGAGGAATTATTGGAAATAACAATCGTCAACTCTGTTCATGAGGTCAGCGTTAAACAGCATGGTCTTGAGGTCGGCAATTCCTTTGACTGAATGAATACGAAGCTTGTAACAAAAATGGGGCACCGGTGGTTCAGCGATTGGCACGCTGTGCTATGAAACCAGGGGCCCGAGTTTGATTACCAGCCAAGGCGTGGCACCCAGCTTGCAAAAACCCACATTGAAGAGTGTGGTAAAGTATGGTCAAACAAGCCCGTGACTGACACGGCACGGGGAGGATTTTTTCCCGCAGTGGATAGACAAATGCCTGTGCATTATTGTTATATTATTGCTATTATTATTATATCCATAACTGATCGTCATTGCTTGGTCAAGCACCAAACATTTGCTCTAAGCAAAGGGTGCAAACGAGTTGTTGTACCACTGTGAATGCTTTAAATATTTTCCTTTTCAGAGCATTTTCAAAAGATTATCACAACTGAGATGTCCGAATAATTGTTCGCGAGTAATGAAGAGGAATAAACGTTTTAATTGAAAATAATCTGCTCAACATAAAAATGGGCTTGTGGCGGCTTTTCTGAAACAAAAAAAAATACAGCCTATAAAAAGAATAAAACATACCACTCAAAAGTGTTTTTTTGTTCAGTACATATAACATCGGATTGCCAGCATAGATCTGGCGGCATGATGCGACACTACATCAAAACAAAAATTAAGCACAGGTGGCACGGCTCGCGATAACGAGCAAAAGCTCCGCTTTAATAAATATAGAAACCAGGCGTTTTCACGCACGCCAGATAGTCCCATAATGTTCACACACACACTCTGTCTCTCTCTTTGCTGCTGCTCCGTCGAGTGTGAAAGCTGTCGATTTCATATTAATTTGCCGAGGGAGGATTGCGCCACAAACAACGGATAAAAAAATTACACTGCGCGATCCAATCGAAGGACGTAACATCTTCTGTAGCCCGAGGTCGCTCTCTATGAAACAGACAACGCCACTGGATTATTTGATTCGGTTCGCTCTTGCAGGATCGTAACTATGTCAACGCGGCCGTGACAAAAAAATAAACGCAGCCTCAAGGAAATAAAGCCTGCGGAAATTTCCTCTCGACACTGCAAATGTAATTTCATTTGCAGGATCTTTAGAGAAGAAGGTGAGGCGGTGTGCTACGCGGTAAATTAAAATGTTTTACCTCGTTACACTTGCACTCGTCTCAGACGTTCCTCTACAAGGTGTGATGTGCCCGTCATTCGTTGTTTATGTACATCTGCTGTCAAAATTATGGACTTGTTTTATGATCCCGTTCACACCTTTGAGAGGGTAACGTCCCACATTGTGATGACACCACAAGTGTAACGCGGCAGTCAGTTACAGCTGATGCTGAAATCAAAGTCTCGACTAAATTTACTAAGACAAGGAACATAAAACATTTTATCACCTTAATACGTGTGATGATTTAATGCCACAGCATTGCACGCCAATGTGATTGAACATATTAAACGTTTATATTTAGCGCTGGGCGAAACTGCCGTTGGGGCTGCATTGCAATGGTGTATAATAAAAATTACCGTGTAACATTTAGTACCACGGTAGTTTAGATATATATAAATATCTCAGCATAAACCTAACTACTCACGCCAGCATATTGAGAATTATAATAAGCTACTTAATAGCATTCCCACTAATACAACCTTTAACTCACTTTTTCGCCAACTCCCTCTAACATTATCCATGGCCCAGAATTTAACTTGAGTGGCTAGGTTCGCATTGCAGAGCACATAGCATTGTGCCACTGACATATATACAAATATTGTCAAAGAATTCAACCTACAGTAACTTGACTCGTAAACTATTTAGAATTCAAAACAACTATCTGTGTGCCTGTGTTTATTTTCTCATTTCCATTGATGATGGTCAATGTTGGAATTTCTGATTCCGATGGCAATTCGATTCCAAAGCAACATATACCATAGTGACTTCACGCCAAGTGGCACTCACACGGTGGTGCTTATTATACAGACCACTGGAGGGATCATTGGACGGGATGAGCTCACAGCTTGAGAATATTTATTTACCAAATTATAGTTGTCATCACACCTTATACAGGCATATTAAAATCTGAATCCTGTTAAACCTCGCCTGGCATACAGGAGGTCGTGCCTTAGATCCCGAGCCTGACGCCTGTGTGTTCTGCCCGTGGTCGTGTGAATTTTATCCGGGTCCTTCGTATTTCCATCCACATTTATAATCAACATCGTGTGCTGCAGCTCTAAATTTCCACGTAATAAGCCACTTCGTTGAGCTATCATTTGTGTCCAGGTTGCTTCTGAAAAAGAGCTGTATAGTTCAGTGGGCCTTACCTGGTAAAATACAAATCTAAGAAAAAATCGTAGCTGGTTGGCTATTGCTGCTATTTCGTATTTTCCAGTGACGTGATGAAGGCCATTATGATTGAGTAATTACAAGTAAATATCCATAATGGGAAAAGTATTCCAAGCCACAAAAAATATTTTCCATCGAAAGTGAAACCCCATGCTTGTCTAATGACGTCCTTTAATTTGCATCAGAATAAAAAAAATACTCACATTTGCTCAGCTGAATTCATTTCTCGTGCTTTGTATATGAAGTTTAAATTAATATTTTCTATTATGTGCCAAAGAATAACTTAATGTGTTAATATAAGCTAAGGTGACATTTTGTTCAACCTTAATTGACCAAAATTAGCATTATGCAAATAAGTTTATTTTAAAAAAAAATCTAATTTCATCACTCAGAGGTGCAGTACGCGTGACGTTACATATATTTTATTGATTAAGTCCATAACTTAAAGCACATTTTAGTTACTGAGCTGCCGTAACACGCTGCCAAAGTGAATTAACTCAATACAAGGGTGTCTTACAAACCTGTGCCGCGAGCTACGATATTTGTGCAGAATTATCTGTGAAACGTGGCCAGGTGGTGCTGTGATAAGAGCCCCTGACTCGCATTTGGAAGGTAGCAAGCTAACATTTCAGTCAGGGCCAACCTAATCACATGAAGCAGTGGTTGTATTTGCCGAACAGAGGATACGTTCCACCACTAGCGCAAGATTGTCAACAGATTCGAACCCTGCCTTAAAATCATTCGATGAATAATATTTTTACGTGCAAATTTGGAGTAAAAGTAAATTTATTTAATTATCCGTAACATAATCTTTCCCCCTTTATCTTATCAACTCCTGAATGCAACTTCACCATCCTTTGTGGTCTTGCAGCGTAACAATCCATCTGGTTGTTCCTTATTCTGGGGCACCATGGTAGCGAGATGTTAACTGCCTCGCCTGGTATACATGAGGTCGTGGCCCCATCCTGACCCTGACGCCTGTATACCTACGTGACTTTCCCGAAAAAAACAAAGAGTATTTTCACGTTTTCCCATCGTCACATCGATCTTTGTGCGGGTCCTCCGATTTTTCCCTCCACATTTGGCAGCTATAAATTTCCACATGGCAAGCCACCTTGTAGAGCTGACATTTGTGGCCAGGTCGCTTCTGAAAAAGAGTTATATAGCTCAGTGGGCCTTACCTGGTAAAACAAAAAAACAATTTGTGAGATAGTTCTCCGCTTCCATGTATACAGTGGCTCTGCTCCTCCTTCTGTGGCTTCCCGCTGCTTTGTATCAATGTGCTCTCCATTTCATCTCTGCGCTCCCATCTCGTATAGTGCCTTGCACGTCCGTCTGCAGAACTCTGCTTCCCACGTTCTCAAGATCTCTCCTCAAGGCGTGTCCCCACCACCACAGCCACGCTCTTCTCTTCTCGTCATCGATCGCTGCTTTCTTCATTGTTTCTCGAACCTAACTCTCTCTCTTTCCCTGGTAAAGTGTCGCCTTAAAACTTTCACTAGCCTGCTGATGGTTACGGTCACTCATCATTGACATACTGCCATCTCTTCTCCCTTTCTGTCCTGTAGCCACTTAGAGCCCACCATACATCCAATGAAAATTGCTCTTAATTATTAAATTGAGTTTGTATACAGCAGCATCAGTAATGCAACTGCATCACACATTGCTACTCAAATTCGCAACACACAGAGGCGTGTATATGTGATAAATGTTTACAGTTATTAGTGACGAATGTCTATACAGGCTGCCAATTTGAGCATTCTCCTTTTGTGCACAGCGTTCTGAGATTCAGTCACATTTAAACGCTCACCAAATTTGATATCGTGCCGGAGCTATTGCACACTTACCAGATGAGCCAGGATGTAATGGAAGCCACGCACATGCTTGCCCACACTAACAGCCTGCAGGAAGAGAATCGTTACATCAATCAGGGTGGTTATTAATTAAATAAATACATTAAGGCAAGAATACAGGCATGAGACTTATAGGGCCACAAACCAGTTAAAGCAACCACGAAAAAAAACAGTTAAAGCAACCACTAAAAAACATCGATTAATCTGCCAAGTAAAATGGCACGAAGCCGACGAGTGGTTAATTGTGTAAAAGACTTCTCAGCACACTTTGTCCCTAATTGTCCCTTCGTTTAAAAGCTGAACTCTCTTTGTGCTTAAGTCAAAACTTTATTGCAGATCTGTTTTTGTTACACTAGAGCTAATTCGTACATGCGGATTTTTTTATTTGCACAACTCAGCAATGGACAGAAAGTGCTCAATATAATCCATAAGAGGTTTTTATTTACGTGATAAACCTTAATAATTGGCTGTCGGGTGGTGGCGGGTTTAACGACACATTTATATGTTTCCGATCTAACCAAAAACCCCTTATGGATAATATTGGTCCTGAAAGCCTACTACAACGTGTTAAACTGCTCAATATAAATCGCCTCCTTCGTAATCGTATTCAATGAAAAACTACGTACAGCGCAAACAACCCCACTGAGACTTACACACAACACGTTCACTCACCCTATTTAGCCTCTGTCTTGTTGATGTTGACTGATGGTGCAATGTAGTCATTTTAGTCTGAGTTACCAAAGGAGAGGTCCAGACCAGGTTTAAATGTCAAATGCTGTCGATGTTGTACCTGGATATGAGTCATACCCAGGCAGCAAAGATTGTGCCTCAGCGTGCTAAGTGCTGCATATACACGATCGTTAGAACAATACGGCCCAAGGAGAGCTGCATATTCCGGTAGTCCATGCCAAGGTCGTTGTGTGCTTTGAGACTCCCATCCTGATGGACTGTGAGGCAGCCAGAAGATGGTCGTACAGCAAGTGTAGAACTCTGAGGTATCCACGAGGGTTGAGGTTTTCTCGAGGTACTCTCACGTTCTCCCAAACGCCTACTAATAGAACCAAACTAACCAAACATCCAATGAAGGACCCTCCTGAGAAAGAGCCTTCATACTGTGCAGATTTTCTATTCTAAATATAACTCAATGCATCTTCTGAATATACGTTATAACATTACAATCGGCCATTGCTCCTGTGCAGGCAGTGCTGACCCATGGAGTCACCTCCTTTGAGGCACAAATAACTGCGACACAGTATGGGGAGGAGGATAGCTCCTAAGAACAGAAGGGGGGAGAACTAAATGTAACGGACAACCACTGGATTAATAATGCGTAGGAATTCCCAGGACAGCTACAGTACCCCAGAGGACAATTCGAAGGCGCCACGGTGGCGAGATATTAACTACCTCGCCCGGTATACAGGATATCGTAGGTTGGATCCCGACCATGACACCTCTTTATTTGGAGTTTGCGTGTCTCTCTCCCCATGATCGCGTCGATTTTTCTCTGGGTCTCCAGTTTTTCCCTCCAAATTATAAATATGCGTTTAGAGTATATTACTGCTATACATTTCCATATCATGAGCCACTTAGTTGAGATATCATTTGTGGCCAGGTATATTCTGAAAAAGAGCTACGTAGCTTGGTGGGCCTTACCTGGTCAAATAATATTCAGTTCATAGTAGTTTAGAACCACGGACAAGTAAGTGGAAATCCTACTCTCCATAAAAAATGAAATAAACTATCACTGTATGCACTTCAGCTTCCTACACAATAACGTCCCGAGATGTGCCAAGCCTCACAGACCAACTCGGCACCGCTTTCCACTCTCCATCAACATTCTGTGGCCTATCCAGGGCCATGGGTCCTTACACCTTGTAAACACAGGAGGATGGATAGGAAGCCTCGCAGATTTCCCAGGGGTAGCTCACCTCAGATGGAGAACGATCCTGGGACACCCAGCAACAGCCGGCAACCCCAGTGACAATGCACGTACGCACACGCGCAGGTGGAAATTTCTTTCGCGCCATACGCAACCAGACCACTCGTTCAATTGGACCTGAGACATGATGGCATCCAGGCGCTCGGGCTCGCAGTCCAGCACGATGTTGTGCTGCTTGCGGGAGTCCAGGTCCTCGAGCAGGGCCGGTATTCCTCGTCGTTCATGTTCTCCACGCATCGCGCGGTCATCTGCCACCTGCGCTGGGAGGCCTCCTGGATCACTTTCGCCAGCACTCCCAGGCCTGGATGCGCAAAGATCCCGCACCGCCAACCACCCCGCCGCCGGTGTAGTGACAACAACAGTCAGAAGGCGAGCGAGCAACTACGAAGGCCGGCATGGTGCACGAGGCCATGGTGTGGCCAACACCATGCCAGGCCACCTTTGTCTCCCAATGCTGATGTTTACACACTGTACCAATTACTTGTAGAAAGGGGAGAGGGCAGGGAAGGGTGGACCTATAGGAGGTCCAAGACTGGTTCGGATAACAACCATTGATGTTGGGATGTGACTAGGAATCGAACTCCATCTGCCGGGTTTGTAGCACAGTGTGTTAATGATTATGCAACCGCTCCCTGTATGTACACACACACGCATAGCGTGCATAATGTGAGGTTCATGAGGTACATGTCCATGCTCACTGGGCATGCACAGATCAATTATGCATTCTCTGAGCCGTGGATAATGCTTCTATAGATGCACTCTCATGCGTGCACACTCGTGTTCACTTACTCGTACAAAAGCGATAAAATAATAGTCAATCATCTGCTGAATTAAGGGTTTCCCCATGCCATGTCGGTCATGGAGTTTTTGAGCCATATTTCACCATACTGCACAGTTAACCATTGGTGAAGAGTTGGACTGGTTTTGACCCGCACCTCCGATTAGCATGCTTGGCGTCGCATGGTGCGAAATAAGTTCAACATACATACAGGACCACAGATATTAATCATAGCTGCAAAATAAAACCCAGGTAACTGGGCTCGTGGAGCAGGACCTTACCTACTGTGTGACTGTTGGATTATCGCTTACGCAGTGCCGTAAGGCAATCCCATTTTACGGGTGGAAATCGTATTCCCTTGTGTGTGTGTGGGTTTTCTCCAGGTACTATGTGCAGAATATCCCACTCATGAAAAGTAAGTGGCAAAACATTCTGATGCAGTGCCTACATTAAAAGCATATTTTCCATTCGCCATCAATTATCAATTGTATCTCCCAAAGGTAACAATTAACTCAGACAAAACCAGTAATAATACTTTGACACATGTCTCTTGTTCACTTAGATCTGCGTTTACATCAGAGATGTATAGTTTCATAACAATAAAAAATAACCTCACATCAGAGAGCGTCACTCCATGCAATGCTTACACGAATCTTGCAGGATAGCCACCTAAAACTGCTGATGCAACTTGATGCCATTGTTAGTATTCAGGACAATTCCTTTCGAGTGCCATGTACCCGGCCCCCAAACCGTTGTCTAAAGCCTTGATCGCAAGACCGTTTTTGTCTTGCTTCTCGCGTGACTTCACTGCTTCGTTGGAATTGAAATTTGCTCATCTCACCGTGACAGCACGTGAAGGTCACTGGGAGTCACTTCCGTACCTTCAATTACAAATTCTAAACTCTGCTGCAAGCACCACACTTGAGTAGAATATGCAGACTTACCCAAGCACTCCTCATATACCTTACAGGGTACTGGCAATGCACTTGTCCCATTGTTGTCTCCATTAATGCAATGCGATGATCTGATGGATTTATTCACTTGACATCAGATGGTACTATATCACCTTTCTGCGCTAAAATATACATGCAGTATTCAGGACAATAATTCCCACCGAGATCAAAAGCTGTAGTTTTATGAGCCCACGGGAATGCAAACAACCTATTAAATGCCCCAATTCCCTTCATGACTGTACAAAGTGCTCTGTACCCAGTAAAAATTAGGGTAAGTGAGACAGCTACTGTGCCTACCAGCATGGTCATATGGGTTTTAAGTGCCCAATGGAGTGGATTAAGCCTCATAAGTAACACTTAATAACTTAGACACTGGGTGTATATTTTATGATCAATGAATTTGGCCACCAGAGCCACTGAAAACAATTATGTATACTTTTTAAAAGTGCTACGTTTTTTAACACAGAGACGAAATTGAAGAAGTGTGTGCACCAGAGAACTGCAAGTCCTTAAATAATTTATAAATAGAAAAGCCCACGGGAAAGATTCACAATTCCACAAGTACAAACTGTTGAATGAATGCTGCATTATAACTTGGACTGTTTTTGCATTGAGAGTTCAGAAACAATGAATGACAAAGTGGCATCATCTCTCAACACCACATTCTTAAGTTGTCTTTTATTCCCTGATGTCCACGTGATGCCGAAAAACAAGTAGTCCAACGTCAACCAGAGTCATGCATCATTGCTGCATGTGTTGTGTTGAGATTCCAACTGTTGAGTCGACAATTATATTCTAAACAACGCAACTGTCAACACACTGTATTGCTACTGATGTGAAATATAGTCGTGTATTATAGTGCGAAGTGTATTTTGGGTGACACTCCCAAACCTGACAGGGTGCAGAGTGGCAACGAGATAGCAGTACAGCAAGTGGGTTCACAAATCTATACTTTTCAGTATTCTCTATATATTCCTGAATCCCTGCCACATGGCTTAAATAAATGAATTGCCCAAACATTGCAATGTAACCTTCTCCTAGCATAAGTGTTCAAATGTAATTAAGCATTACCTGATAATATATTACATTTGTTATAAGCATTTTCATTTTATTTGCGTACTGTTATCGCCTATGGGTTACATGTGACAAGGTTATAAATGTTTTTGCGGGGAGGAATTTTTTTTATTTATTGGTAAAATACTAACTATTGTAAAAAAATGTAACATTTTGTTTTCAGCCCTTTGTCAAAACATACCTGGATAAAGACTTTCACGCATCTTGTGAATTATGGGATTTTTTTTACCATACTTCACTACACTGGATCATTGCACGTGGTGAAGGGGCGTCCAGAATCAGTTTAGATATTACCCGCCACTGTTGGCTGATTATAATTTAACTCAGGTTTCCAAGTTTATAGCACAAGTGCATTAAGCACTATGTTACTGCTCCTATATATTTAGTTAAAGTGGCTTTATGAAAAAAGAAAATCTGTCAGCGATAATACAAAATTCATGTAGCTACTTTTTAAGGCCAGTAATTTGCAATAATTAAAGCACTCCAGCTTAGAATAACCGAATCAAAATCTGTAATAATTGTAATTATCTTAAGACGAGAAGGAAATTAACGAACAGAAAGGGCCTCAATCATGGCTCATATGAAGCAAAGTTCGGTGTGTTGAACCCTGCTTAAAGCAATCAATCCTGATTGGCTGAACCATCATTTGTAATCGTAGTGTATCTGAGTTTTGACCTCGGCCTCCTTCATCACTGCCCAGACTGCGATATATGCAGACCCGAGTGGATGAATTATCCAGGAGACGTGGCCATGAGATTGAAATGCCTCTCGATGCAGTCACCTGCACACATTGACTCTAACTTTTTAATTGGTTGATGCATAGTTGTTCGCGGTTCAACAAAAGAAATAATTAATTAATTAATTAACACTTTTAATAAATCAGTTTATAAATTTCGAATTTGTCATAGGTTATAGAATATACTGTCCCTTGCTATTCTTAATATTTCAATTTGGTTTGAGGCTAAAACACTGCCAAATATTTATAAAACGTGTTTTTGTCTCATCTGCAGAATCTGCTGATGAAAACCAAAAGGTTGGAACCCGTGCAGAGTTTGCTTGCTTAAACAAATGCTGCTGGGTAAAGCTGGCATTAAAAGCCAATAGGCCGATGGACTAACACGTTTTGAAAGTGGGACACAGAAACGAGTTCTGGTTATTTATGGTTTATCCATAATGCTCTACAACAGCAGATGCGGATGATGCCATCGGGATTCAATTTTTCATGACAGGAGACAGCTCACGTTGTTAAAATCCCTCGTAAAAATTATCAGCTGATGGATAGATCTAAACTGTCAACTTTGTGCACACTGTATCAGTGGTCCATGTACTAAATAATATCTTCAATTTGCAAGACCACAGTTAAAATAATTATTCACATCTTCCTGTGAATAATTATTTCTTAGAACATTTTTCAGCATAATATGGGACCTTTCTTGCCAGTATTAAAATATAACAATAGGTTTTACCCTTTCTTGCAATAAAACAGGTGTCAAGATGTTAAAACACCGAACAGAATCCTTATTCAATAGAATCCTGTCTGCATTAACCACACGTACTTGTGGTGAACATGCAAAAAAAGAAAGCTGTCTCTGGTGTGGATCAATCAGTTTAAAAGACAATGCACATATTATCAGAGCATTTTTTGTTATATTGTTTCAGCATTTTCCTCATATTTCCATCGGAAAAAACATCATTGATTATAATAAGCCAGCGCGAAGTCAATCCTTGCCATGTGCCAACCTCGCTCCTAATGTAGGCTATTTTGTTAATTGGGCACGATGCCGTTGAAAATAATTTACTCTGCATTAGGCTAAGGTTGAGCACAATTGTGCACAGCTTCCAGCACTAATTATCTGATTATCGCCGGTTAATTTGCAACTCAGCGGTGTGCCTGGGATTCTGTGCGAAATCGCACCTTTCTCAACCAGCCACCCCGTAGCAAGCGCCTCCACATTGGGAATACGAGTAACACGCATCCTCCTCGCCTCACCACCCATGCAAATCAATTGGATAAGCTGGTGCACGATCGCGATCAGCCTGGCCAGCGCAGTGCCACTCCGCACCAACTTAGGGTGCAATGGTGCACTGATTCATTCATTCATTCAGGTTGATTCTTTTAGCTCAAAATAAGTGTCAATTGAAAGTGTCAAAAATCTTATTTTTCAACTTGTATATGTTGTATGTAATGTTGTCACGTGACTCCTGCGACTACGAGTAGCTGCTACACTCACCCCGGTGTGCCGAATGGGAATCAACGCATCTCTATGTATGTGTGTTGATCTTTTGCATCGTACGTAGCCGTGCTAATCGTAGATGCGATTTTGCAGGCTACTGTATAGTCACCCTTGCTAGAGACCATTATTTATTACTTATTACCATTGACTGCCAAAATGAGTGTTTCTCACTGTTTCCTGCGGTATTTGAAAAGCTACTGGTAAAACACAGTAACTGATGCGATGGCACAAATGGAGTTGCTTGATGTATTTGATCCGCACCTCTGGCGTAGTATAATGGGCAGTGCTGTTGCGTGCTGAACAAATTGTACGCTTGTTCACCCAAGAATCTCAATGAATCTCAACTCTATTTCAAGAGGGTCCTACCAAGTTTTTGGGAATTGCAATGTGTAAATCCCAATTTATTTGCAGGTAATTTCCCAGCATTTTCAAATACCAAGTTAACTGCATCTAAATTAGAATGTTCTTACGTTGTTATCCATTGCAGCCAAAGCTGTCCAGCGCTCAGATTTGGGTGTGTGTGTGAGGGGTTAGAATACCCAGACAACATCCCGTGAGATATTAAGCCCAGGTGTAAAGGTTACATTTTTATACAGCAAAGGTACACTGCTCACGAGTCAGAAAACTAGGCCACAGTCGCTAAGAAAAGCCAGCATAAAGGAGGAGGGAGAGGAAAGTGTTTGGGTATGGAATAGAGCAGTGGTTCTTAACCTGCAGGTGGCATTCATTTCTCTTGGCGCTCTCCCTGCTTCCTTTTCATCTGCTGCGAGCATAAGCTGGGCGGCTCGGTCATCCCGGTCTCCTTCAGCAACTCGGGTGGCCCTCGTGGTCCTTGACTCTCGCCGTTTCCCCTCTTCGTCTGTTGCGATTTCCGTCTCCATTCTCCAGCAGTCCCCGCTTCTTGGCAGCGTGGTCATCCCTGGCCACACGGTCAGGGCCCTCGCAGGCCTCGGGGCTGGTGGCTAGGTCTCACTTGAGATCCGGACGGGCTGGAAGGATCACCTCGATGCTCCTGGTGTCTCCCCTGGCAAGCCAGGGCAGTTTCCCCCTCATCGGGCAATTCGCCAGAATGGTGAGGCTCTGCTGTGTCTCCCGTTCTTATATAGAGCAGCAGCAGGGTGACGTCATCATTAACTCATTAACTCATCAGGTGCAAAGATTTGAGGGGGGGTTATTGTAATTATATACTTGATTAGTAATCAGGCTATTGTTACGATGCGAGTTGTAGATTAGTAATCATTTGGAATGTGTTTTATTGTGATTATGCTACATTAGTAATCAGTTAGTGTTTGTTTCCCTTATAAGGATTTGTAATGTATCTTATTTAATAATACGCTTCCAGGCCGCACTAAGCCTGTAGCTGTCTGAGCGATTAAAGTTATTTCTGTTTTTCTCAATTTCAATGGATTCTCTAATTAGTCTTTGCCAGTAGTAACTAGTTTTACACAACACTTCAACGTTGTCAAAATCAATTGAGTGTCCCTGTTGGCATGCATGTTCTGCCACTGCCGACAGTTGTGTTTGCGATAGTTTAATATTTCTCTGGTGTTCTTTTAGTCTTACACTAACGTTACGCCCTGTCTGTCCAATATAGCATCTGCCACATACACAATTAATCCGATATACACCTTCTGTTGATAATTTAGGTAATTCGTCTTTAGTGCACGTTACTAGTTGTTGAATTTTGTGTACTGTACCAAATCTTACTGTAATGTTTTGCTTTTGCAAAACACGGGCTAATTTGTCAGTTACTCCTGAGATAAATGGTATTTTTATTGTTTTAATAATCTGATCGCTTTCAGCAGTGTTGCTTTGCGATCGTGATTTGGCATTTAGTGCTCTGTTAATTTGAGCATTATTGTAGCCATTCTGTCTTAGTGCTTCTTTAACATGTTTAATCTCTCTCACTAGACTTTCACCATCTGACACTGTTTT
The DNA here is from genome assembly GCF_018977255.1 of Callorhinchus milii. Taxonomy (NCBI): domain Eukaryota; kingdom Metazoa; phylum Chordata; class Chondrichthyes; order Chimaeriformes; family Callorhinchidae; genus Callorhinchus; species Callorhinchus milii. The sequence goes on from NW_024704912.1 coordinate 63,936, forward strand.
AGCCCGATGTATGAGCGTCTTGATAAGAGAGGATTTCTGAGCTGGGTGATGATGCGAATGTGCATTCAGATAGGCATCAGTGTGCGTTTGCTTTCTGTAAACGCTGTGTGTTATTTTACCATTTAGGCCATGCCCAAGTAAAATATCCAGGAACGGGAGTGTGTTATTCACCTCCATTTCCATGGTGAACTGAATGGCCGGGTTTTGTGCATTGAGATGATTTAGAAAATCGTTAAGTGTATCTTTACCATGTGGCCAGACAACCAAAGTGTCATCCACATATCTAAACCAAAAGGATGGTTTTAATGTGCTCGAGGCAAGTGCTCTGGTTTCAAAGTTTTCCATGTACAAATTTGCTATAGCAGGAGATAAAGGAGAGCCCATTGCTGCTCCCTCCCTTTGTTTAAAAAATTCGCCTCTCCATAAGAAGTAAGCATTAAGCGGATTAAACTGATATCTTCATTGGCGTTCCTCAAAAGGTGCAGAGATTCGAAGGTAATACCAAACGCAGTTAAAATAACACATCAGATAAAGTCTTCTAAAGCTAACAAAATACTACACAAAGCTAGCGAATTATTATTAATAGAGAGAATACAACACAACATGAGTGAATTATCCAACATTTCTGAATCGATAAAGCATTTACATAAGTCCAAGTGCATTAGTGTACTTTAGGCTTTTCACTGTTAATAGTGACAGATGTTACCGTTCAAAACACTAAATTTCAGATTGATCAAGGAACAGATAACTTGCTGACACTAATGAGAAGGGTGATACTGAGATCTAGATTTCAGTAAAGAGACCAGGTCTGGCTTGAGGGCAGTGGTTAAGATGCGTAAAATGTCACGCAAGTGGGAGTCACTCATCCTTGACCTCAATTGGTTCTTGTTTAAGTTCATGACTGAGAATGTTTGCTCACACAAATATGTGGAGCCGAATAAGCTCAGCATTTTCTTAGCGAATGACCGCATTTCTGGAAACCTGCTTTTGTCCAGCTGCCGGTAAAAGTCAATAAGAGAACACTGCTGGTGTTTTCCGCGGCACTCATCATCACACTGCAGCTCAATGAGCTCCAGCTGCAGCTGTGGAGGAGCATCATCAGGGTCCACGGAGAAGGGAGAAGAGAAAAGCAACATGTCCTTTTCAATAACTGCAAAGTCCCGAAAGCATTTGTTAAATTCAACAGAAAGAGATGCGATAGCTGTTGCATAACTCTTCATTTGCGCACCGATGTTGTCCTGTGGGAAACTGTCAATGACCTCTTTCAAAGCTGGGAAGTGCGCAGTGCAGGGCTCTGTTTGGGACAAGTGTCTTTGGAAAAGTTGCAGTTTGGTTCCAAAGGCCTTGATGTGAGCGTATAGCTGGCTCACCAGTGCATCTTTTCCTTGAAGATTAACATTCAGCGCATTCAAATGCTTCGTTATGTCAACCAAAAAAGCCAGATTTGACAGCCATACAGGATCGGACAGTTCTTCCATTGGTTGTCCCTTCTCACCCAAAAAATGTCCAATTTCCTCTTTGAGAGAGAAAAATCGCTGCAGTGCGGACCCCCGACTTAGCCACCTCACATCGTTGTGATATATTACGTCACCGTATTCAGCCTGGATGTCACGCAAGAACTGCTGAAACTGTCGATGGTATAGAGCTTTAGAGCGAATAGAATTGATTGCCTTTGCCACTGGTTTCATAACATCGTCAAATTTGAGATGTTTGGCGCAGAGAGCCTGCTGGTGAATGATACAGTGAAGTTTAATAGCGTTACCTGCTTCTTCGCTGACTTTATTGCAGATCAGTGTGGACAATCCACTTCGCTCACCAGCCATGGCAGGCGCACCATCGGTAATGATCCCAGAAACTTTACTCCATGGTAGTTTCATATCATCAACAGCTTCACAAACAGAAACGAATGAATCTGTTCCTCTGGTTTGCCCTTTAAGGCTTTTGAGGTCAAGCAGCTCCTCTGTCACGTTCATGTTGTCATCAACTCCTCTTAAAAAAATAAGTAGTTGTGCAGTGTCAGATGCATCGGTGCTTTCATCGCAGGCTAATGAGAAATAATCAAAAGCCACTCCCCTGTCCCCCAGTTGTCTCTGAATATCTGACGATATGTCCTCAACTCTCCGTGCCACAGTGTTGCGTGCCAGGCAAACATTCATAAATTCTTGCTTCTTCTCGGGGCAAATGTTCTCCACCATTTTCATGACACAGTCTTTGATAAACGCACCTTCAGTAAAAGGTTTGCCATGTTTAGCTATTAACATGGCCACTTCGTAGCTGGCTTTGGTGATGTTTTCCTTTGACTCACAGGCCCACGTGAAGAATCGCTGTTGCGATGCCAGAGCAGCTTGGAGTTGCTTCACTTTTTCAGCGCAGTCACTCCCTGTTAGCTTGTCGTATGTTGTAGCATGTTTAGTCTCGTAGTGTCTCTTTACGTTGAAATCCTTAAACAAGGCAACCGTCTCTTTACAAATTAGACAAACACAATTGCTTAGATTTTCAGTGAAGAAGTATTGTAATTGTAGTTGGCCACCAGGTTTGCACACATCTCAGGAGGGATTTTGTCCCACTCCTCTTTGCAGATCTTCTCCAAGTCATTAAGGTTTCGAGGCTGTCGTTTGGCAACTCGAACCTTCAACTCCCTCCACAGCTTTTCTATGGGATTAAGGTCTGGAGACTGGCTAGACCACTCCAGGACCTTAATGTGCTTCTTCTTGAGCTACTCCTTTGTTGCCTTGGCCGTGTATTTTGGGTCATTGTCATGCTGGAATACCCATCCATGACCCATTTTCAATGCCCTGGCTGAGGGAAAGAGGTTCTCACCCAAGATTTGACGGTACATGGCCCCGTCCATGGCCCTTTGATGCGGTGAAGTTATCCTGTTCCCGTAGCAGAAAAACACCCCCAAAGCATAATGTTTCCACCTCCATGTTTGACAGTGGGGATGGTGTTCTTGGGGTCATAGGCAGCATTCCTCCTCCTCCAAACACGGCGAGTTGAGTTGATGCCAAAGAGCTCCATTTTGGTCTCATCTGACCACAACACTTTCACCCAGTTGTCCTCTGAATCATTCAGATGTTCATTGGCAAACTTCAGACGGGCATGTATATGTGCTTTCTTGAGCAGGGGGACCTTGCGGGCGCTGCAGGATTTCAGTCCTTCACGGCGTAGTGTGTTACCAACTGTTTTCTTGGTGACTATGGTCCCAGATGCCTTGAGATCATTGACAAGATCCTCCCGTGTAGTTCTGGGCTGATTCCTCACCGTTCTCATGATCATTGCAACTCCACGAGGAGAGATCTTGCATGGAGCCCTAGGCCGAGGGAGATTGACAGTTCTTTTGTGTTTCTTCCATTTGCGAATAATCGCACCAACTGTTGTCACCTTCTCACCAAGCTGCTTGGCGATGGTCTTGTAGCCCATTCCAGCCTTGTGTAGGTCTACAATCCTGTCCCTGACATCCTTGGAGAACTCTTTGCTCTTGGCCATGGTGGAGAGTTTGGAATCTGATTGATTGATTGATTGCTTCTGTGAATAGGTATCTTTTATATAGGTAACAAGCTGAGATTAGGAGCACTCCCTTTAAGAGTGTGCTCCTAATCTCAACTCGTTACCTGTATAAAAACACCTGGGAGCCAGAAATCTTTCTGATTGAGAGGGGTCAAATACTTATTTCCCTCATTAAAATGCAAATCAATTTATAACATTTTTTACATGCGTTTTTCTGGATTTTGTTGTTGTTATTCTGTCTCTCACTGTTCAAATAAACCTACCATTAAAATGATAGACTGATCATTTCTTTGTCAGTGGGCAAACGTACAAAATCAGCAGGGGATTAAATACTTTTTCCCTCACTGTAGGCCCTTGCCTTGAGCCAGTTAGAAGACAGTTGATTTGTCTTATTATCTGGCTTTATTTTTTCATTTGCGTTGACGTCAACACCGTGCATGCGCACTTGGGAGCATGGCACTCAGCCAGGCAGAAATCCACCCAGGTAATCGGCCATTCATGTTTTCTGCTATAGTGTGAATCTTTAAAAATAATTATTTTCTAACATGGGCTATTGTGCTACCAGTGTCGTAGATCATAATATGTATATTTGATTAACAAAACAGAGACATACCCAAACAACTATGCTTCTTAGGTCTTCTGTACAAAGGGTTACTAAGTCTCAAGGTCCTAGTCTGGATAAGTTTTAACAACAGGTGAAAAAAAAAATGTTCACTGATGAAGCTGGATGAACATGTGAGGTTCTGTGTTTATTGCAACACACCACTTGTTGGCAGTAGTCAATATTACCAATGTGTCCCCATATTGTATTGTTATAGCTATGCAATACCATATATATTGTCGTATAGCCATGCAATACCATATATATTGTGTTATTATCGCCATGCTATACTACACATATATTGTATTGTTATAGCCATGCTATACCACATGTATTGTATTGTTTTAGGTATGCGTTTTAGATGACAATTGTTGTCAAACATGTTGTTGCTTATTTCATTTTAGTCATATATTGCTGTGGAACATTAACTTGCTTTAAGTAATGAGTACAGGTAAACAACAATTGCAAAGGTTCACTTATTTGGAAGAATACATTTTCTAGAATTTGTATTTTGCTCATTTATATTCCATTTATATTCCAATTGTCCAATGGTGATAATGCCATCACATGATGATATGAAGTATCCATATGAAACTCTTTGAGTATGGTGTAACCCCGTGTATGATCAAACGGGCCACACAAAGAGATGGAGAAATGCGTCTGCAATCCTTGCAAGGGACCTTTTACATCCTCACACTCGCCGGGGACACTTTTTCATTTGCCCTTCTATAGAGACATATTTTGTCACTTGGCGTTAAAACTAGCATTTTTTAAAATCTTGGAGCCTTAATTTAGCCAAATTAAGTGAATAACAAAGTTATGTTCTTGTCATGAGTAATTAGACTAATTTGTGATTGGGGCGGCAGTGGCATTCTAACCAGAATCGTTCCCTCTCGCTGCGGTGGCGAGATGTTAACTCCCTAGCCTGGTTTTCAGGAGACCATGGGTTTGATCCCCGACGCTGACGCCTGTATATTTGGAGTTTGCATGTTCTCCCCCTGTTTACGTGGATGTTTCTACAGGTCTTCTGGTTTAATCCCACCACATTAAGAAACACGACTTTAGATTATTTGGCTGCTGCTATATATTCCCACATATGATAAGCCGCTTTTTTGGCCAGGCTGCTTCTGAAAAAGAGCTAATAGCTCATTGGACGTTACCTGGTAAAAACATTTTTGTTAGAATCTCAATAGTGCTTGCTCACTGCTCTGAGCCCTGCACCACATGGCCATCTATTTATTTTTCATTTAATGCTTTACTTGTGGTGCCTCATTTTATTGACGCAATGAAATTATGTTGGTGCTCTAAATGTCAAAATTATGGGCTGCTTTGTTAAGCTATCATTTGTGGCCAGGTCGCTTCTCAAAAATAAGTGAATATCTCAGTGGGCTTTGCCTGATAGGATGGAAATGGTTTAGTTGTATTTGTATGTGTCTGGGTGATTTGTTTACCTTTCTTGTACTCTGCACTATGATCATATTTTTTACTGTTTGTTGTTTTAACGTTCTTACCTGCCCCGACTATACATCTGTGAAAAAAAGCTTTATAGCTCATCAGATTCCTCCAGTATAAATACATGTTCTAATTCTGATTCTTTATAAAGGGTCTTTTTGTTCAAATTCTTTAAATAAATGCACAGGCAAATCATTGGGGCAAATTCTTCCATGACTACTACAGGGATTTTTCATATAACTCCTTAAAAATGTAGGCATTTTAACTTGGGCTGATTTCAAACCAATTGGATTCAGACATGTGCAAAGCTGATCCTGAACTTATGTGCACTGAACTTTTTGACAGAATAACCCATCTCCCGGCAGAATGGATGTTATAGTTCAAAAACGTTTTTAGTATTCCTTCAAACCTTCTTTTTAAAAGCGTCAACCAAAAATAGATAAATTAAAATCTGGTGACTATGGGCTTGAGGCGCTGCATTAATAATGCCCTCACACTGTTATGTGCTGCATTCACATATTACCCTTATGGCAGTACCCGGGGTACCATAGTACCCTGGCTTTCGCACAATGTCCGTGATGCAGTCATTTTTAGTCTGTTGATGGTCGGCGATGCGGCAATCGACTCATCTCGACGAGCTATACACGATGCACTATTCAACGTTGAATCTTTCGATAACAGATTTTTTTATGCTAATGTTTGGCAAAGAAAGACAGGATCAATTTCTGCCCCGGAGCGATGCCAGTTTTCTTCTTGAGACACCCAGGTTTCGCCTTTGGTGCCGCAGCGGTGTCCGGATCCACCATCGCGTCAATCGAAACAAGCTGGCATTTGTTCGAGCGGGTGGGGATTGCTTGCTGAATCGGGTCGTCGATCTGCGAGCTAATCTCGCTCGTGATTGCCGGTAATATGGCAGGTATTCTGGAGGAATAAAAAAGTACTTCTTTGAGAGCGAGAGCAATTTCTTTATCGTCAGGCTGCCGACAGGAGCCGTCGGCAAATGGATTGATTGCAACGTCCCCTGCTCGATCGTGTCTACGGACGAGTTCGACATTCTCCTGCTTGATCAGCGGGACGTGGACGACCTCACTGTCGGGTGTCGAGCCGAGGTGTCTCATGTTAACGAGCCCTTCATTGATCTCAAAAAAGTAGTTGAACGTGTAGCAGGTTGGCATCTGCTTGAAGTGCTTCTTCAAAATCACGTCCCAGCCCGTATAGAATGGGCGAAGTTCTGGACCATCAGGTTGGAATTGAAGTAATCCGCGGACGGGCAAATGTGACCATAGTGCGGCATGGCGAAGCTACCGCCAAAATCCTCAATCTGAATCTAGATAGTGGGAAGGCCGTTTGATTCCTGCACTGACAGGCAGTCCACTCGGGTCAACACTGGCTGCGTTGTTGTTGTCGTCGTAGTATTCCGGAACAACGGTGTCAAGGACTTTCTGATCAGGAGTGTGTTGTTTGACATACTCCTTGACGAATTTGGACACCGTTCTGTGCTGGCCGATAGCAGTAAGCGTTTACGTTCATCATCCAGAAGATCCTTGCCTTCGAGCTGGATATTGATTCTAATCCAGCAGTCACAAACGTCTTCGGCTGTATGCGTCAAGCTAAGACCAGGATAGTATATATGGACATACTGAATCCATCTTGAAAAAGACACGAAACGACAGTCCTGGGCCTCCATCTTGACATTGTATCACCGATAGAGTTCTGTCCACATGATCTTCGGCGTGACGAGGTATTGTTTGGGTCGCCGATGAGCACAGGGAAAGCCATCTTCAACCTCCCATGTTTCGGAGTCCTGTTTGATGGCGTCGAGATCAGCATTGGCAAGCGCATGATGTGCCTTGCGTATGAAGAATGTAAATTCCATCTTTGAGGACCTTACATAGATGCGCGACTTTGGAACCGCCGACAGGAATGATCAAACGAATCTCAATTTCCGATAGCCCTGACTGGATCATGTTAATAATGATCCCCTCAGACTGCTTCCATTCCGATCCATACCGGATGTCTTCATCAACGCCAAATCGTTCTGAATCTTGTTAATCGCTTCTTGACCCAGCTTGGCGATCACATGCTGCAACGCCATCATATTGCGATTGCACCATTCACGAACAATGCGACGAGGAACGGTCTGCTGCGAACCACCAACACCGACCGTCCAATGACCGCTTTCGACGCTCGATAACGTGGACAATCGCGAGAACGCCGTCCTGGAAGCCAATGATGCACCCGTCATGAATGTCGCCGCTTCTGCCACCGAAGATAACGGGTCTGCCACCAACGAAGAGACACCTGCCACAGAGGATGCCGCTCCTGCCGCTGATGCTGACGTGCTCGACATGAATGCGAGGATGTGCTTCTCCCAGCTAGTCGCGATGAAGTTGGATTCAAAATACTTTTTTAAGTCCTCGATCTCATTGAGAGCGCTGAGAAAGGCAGGTAATGGCCTGGATTCCCAATCACCAGCACTGATTTCGGATTGTTTGGTACCCCAGTCGCACAGTTAAATACACCCCTGGAAAAAATAGTGTCCCAGAAATAAAATATTTTATTGCCTCAACATTTTGTATTATTTGGTACCCGGGGTACCAACATAAGGATCATGTATCTTGTTCTCCACAAAAAAATAAATTCGTTTAATATCTTGAATTCATGGACAGAATATAAAAAATCTATACATCTCATTCACCATTATTTTCCTTGATTACATTTATTTCGCTTTGACATATTCTGCATTACGAACTTTCGGACCTCCCATCACAAAGGATATGTAGATACGTTGAAAAGGAGTGACAAGCATGGAAAATATTTGCAGCTGAAAACAAACTTCATCACCACAGTTACATCAGACTAATATTTTTTTGAGAACCATGATACTGGCTTCCAACAATGTTCCTCTATAGTAATGTTCCTCTAGAAAGCAGCTGCTATCCCCGAAACCCAAATGAGAATCGGCAATTAGGGTGAATTAACAATATATTATGTGCAGTCTGCTTCACGGTGGACGTTTAAGATCTAGTGACATTACAAAAAAAAGACTAAGCTATGTGGAAATGTTGTGGATTCACTCTTCAACACACTGGTGGGCTAAAGTAGTGAACTATTTGTCTTTTGTCAACGTGACACTTTTTTACTGATTGGCCGTGTCGGGTGGTGGAGGGTTACGACACATTTATAAATAACGCAATCTAACCCAAAACTAGATTTGAAGCTTTTGTGACTGCAAGGATCATACTCTTAGGTTTTTTTCGGTAAAGTCACGTAGGTAAAAAATAAAATTACTAAAAGTAATAATAAAATAAAATAATAAATCACGACGTTTCAGAGGCAACACAAGTCTTTGTCATCAGGTGGGACCGTCACAGCTAAAATTAATGCATCAAGTGAGGCAAAATTCCAGAGACCAGCCCTTAAATACAAGTGAAGGGGGGAAGGGCTCATCTGAATGTGGTAACCAGGGAATGGAACGTGGGGGTGGTGGGTGGGGCTACAAGAGAAATTGGCGAACGTCGTCAATGTGCAATAGAACAATCGGTGTACCTCGACCTAAACCGGTGTTGGTTGAGAATCCAAATACAAAAAAGCAGTACTGTTAAACGCTGGGGATGTCAACACTCGGTAAAGTAGAAAAGTACCTGTCAAATAAGATGGTACAAATATGTGTAGTTAACTATTTTTGCATGGTTAATAACATCTTTCCAATGATTACTCAGTTTGTACCCATCATCACGGTTGAAGTTATGTCTGTGTTTGTAAATCTGGATGGCTTCGTGTACAAACCTTTGATGGTAGCCAGAGGGTTTGCAGAGCTCCTTGGTCTCAGAAAAAACAATATCATGAGAGCCCACAACGTTGTAGCAATGATCGGCAACGGCGGAAGACTCAATTTTGCCGTGTTTCAGATCTGACTTGTGCTCGTGGACATGATCAGAGACATGACGTTTTGTTTCCCCAATGTAACAATCACCACAGCTGCAACTCAGTTTATAGACTCCAGGGTATTGCAAGTCAGGGATGACATCCTTCACAGATGGAATTAGATCACGGATTTTATGTACTGTACTGAATCGGACTTGGATCTTATGTTTGTTTAGAATTTTGGAGATCTTATTGCCTGCTATGTATGGCTACGTGATAGTTTGATCGGAGTTTCAAGTGGCTGTTTCTGTATGGTAGGAGAAACAGCTTGGCGGATGGTGCGGTCAGGGTATCCGTTCATCCTGAGGGCCCGATGTACATGTCTTAATTTACTGGCCAGGTGGTGTTGGTCAGAAATGCCATGAGCTCTGTGGTATAGCGTTTTGATGAGATCATTATTTTGAGATGGGTGGTGGTGGGAATCAGGTTTCAAGTAGGAATCTGTGCGGGTGGCTTTCCTGTAGACAGAATGTTCCAAGGATCCGTCAGGTCTTCTCTCAAACAGACATGTTCATGGAAAAGTTTGAATCAGACGCCATCCAGACATCCACCCTGCGTCCTTCCCTGTGGAAGAGGTATGTGGATGACACTTTCGTCATTTGGCCACATGGTCTCCCAGCATTGAACCACTTCTTGGACCACATCAATTCCAGACACCCATCCATCAGATTCACCATGGAAGTGGAGAAAAATGGCAAACTACCATTCTTAGATATTCTGTGAGGAAGGAAGCCACGTAATTATGTGTTGCATCATAATCTTCATGATCTTCCTATTGTAAATGAAGAAATTCGAGGCCTAGAGCCTCATGGTGTCAGCTGACCTGACAGATTGTTTGGTGGGGCTGATGCACGGTACAACGTCTTTATAAACAGCTCTCATGGCCATAGTACACACTCGTTTTCCATTTAAATGTGGTGCAATCACAAAGTCACAGGTATACATAATGTAGCTCCAGAGCAAGGATCCACTCCTAGACAGCAGCTTTGACTCAATCAGCTATCCATTGTATAATTTGTCGAAAAAGGATCCCAAAAATATATCCCTGGAATGCTGGAATCCCTTTCATATTGGGCAGCACTGTTTGGTTCCCTCAAAGAAAGGGAAACAACTCTTGACTTCTGACATTGTTGCTGAAAAAATATTTTCCCATGGATCACACCATTGTGACACGATCACATGAAACAGACTGCATGGGGTTTTCTTCTTGTTATTGTTGTTGTTAATTATTTCCTGTTCCGAGATGTCTGCAAGTTGCAGGGTGGGTCCGTTTCACTGTAGTGGCATGACCACACTCTACGATACCTGCCGCAAAACTGTGCCATACGCCCTCAGGCGTGACCTTTTTAGTTCTGATTTCATTCCGATGACATTCATACACGTGCATACAAGCATGCCATCGAAACGGAATTGGAAGATGAACTGATGTACACACACGTACGTCATTGGAATGGGATGAGCGCTCTGGCCCATTACCCACACTCCTTTGCGGCTGGCATGCCGCCCAGCCACACGGACAAGCAGCTGGATACTAATTTAAGCAGAGATGTGACACACTGAGAGCAATTCTCCGTGTTACGAGTTTTGCTTCTCGGTGGGGAGGAGCCACTGGTTTAGTTGCTGGGTTGGGGGTGCAGGCGTAATGCCTCCCTTGGCTACAGGCCACCACAGCAGTTTGGCTCCACAGTTGACGGCTCAGGGGGACCACACACACACCTGGGACTCATGTCTCCGGTGCCGAGTGGTGGCTCACTACTTAATTTTTGAGGAAGCAACAATCCCCAGCTAATTTTTTCAAAATTACAAGTGTTATTTTGTTGTTGCTGTTAATGAAATGACCACGGTTTTTTTTTATCAGACGCCCAAGAGACATTTAAACCCCAAGATGCCAGAAATGAAGATCACTAATTACTGAAGGCATGATCTGTGTTTTGTTGAGGTTATCAATGTTGTACGGTGCGAGAGATGTCAATGGAATTTGGGAGGGCTTCGTCCAGAGTGGATTGACCGTGAGTGACGATGAGAACTAACAGTTGTAGAGTAAGCTTCAATCAAGCCTCTTCTGTTGATGTCATTTCCCTCGCTCTGTATGCAATAGGTCGTGGGTTAGAACCCCACCCTGACGATGCGTGTATATTTGGAGTTTGCATGTTTTCTCTACCCGTGGCCATGTGGATTTTTCTCAGGGTCCTCCGTTTTTTTCTTCCACACCTAGAATCAACGTCATACGTTTAGAGTATTTAGCTGCTATAAATTTCAACGTAATAAACCACTTCCTTGAGCTACGATTTGTGGCCAGATTGCTTGTGAAAAAGAGCTACATAGCTGAGTGGGCCTGACCTGGTCAAATATAAATAGTTAAACGTATCAATTGCAATATGCACTAAACGCTCCATTACAGCCACCGCCACGATCCAGATGCATGCCCACCGCCACGCTCCCCACACGCTACCCACACACCACCACGCTCCCCACACAAGTGCACCACCACGCTCCCCACACGCTCCCTACACGCACACACCGCCACATGCGCACACCGCCACAATCTCCACACACGCGCACACCGTCGAACGCACGAGCAGCGCAGTGGCGCCGCGGGCCCACCTCGGTCGGTGTCGTACAGGTAGACAAACTGACGCCACTTGTAGTGCGCGATGAGGTCGAGCAGGGCGATGGTGATCGACGGCCGCAGCTGCAGGATGAAGGACGTGTTTCCCTCGGCCGGGAAGCTAGGCGTGATGAAGGACACGTGCAGGGCGCCACAGAAAGACGTCAGCGTGTTCACCGACTTCTTGTCGTAGAAGCCAAAAATGGCAAAAACGCCACGCGAAAACTGCGAGCAGACTGGGAGAGAGGCACGCGGAAGCAAGGGTGAAAGGTCAAGACACTGAGTAGTTGGGAAATTTGCTTCACAGTAATACGAACGATTGCTGAGGAAGCACAGAAAGCCGCAAGGCAGCAGTGAAGCGGTGAGCCAGCACCAACAATTGGACAGGCTCTGCAGTCCTCTGTACACGAAGATATCTTCAGCCAAGTAATGATTGTTGGGAAAGCGATACCACAATTAACTGTCACATGGTGACATCGTTTTGAATGACGTCGCAGCAAGACTGGATGGCAGGCGATGTGTGCAGTGCCAGAAACCAATCATCACCCCCTGATGAAGGCCGCATTGCTGCTGTGTGGAGCAGCCACAACTGAAATTTGTTGGGCTGAAACAACTCACATCTGAGTTATTAGATGGCAGCCAATTTGCCGAGAAGTCCGCACATCAATACGGCAGTTAGATACTTAAATTACGAGTTAAATGCCATATATTTAAAATATAACTTTTGGATTGCACCTTGCATAGCAGAATGCTTTACTCTCCGAATTATATCACCGAGTCTTAAATATCCATTTATGTTACAAGCCTAAAATGTAGTTAATCCTTTGGTGATAATGATAGTGGTGACAAAAAAACAACGATCATAGTGATAATAGCATCGTCCATTGTAAAAAGAAAACTGGCTGAAACGTAAGCCAGTCTGTTGATAACTAGTCAAATCACCATCCTAAAGCGTATTTATAATGTATTTTTTACCATTCATCAGCATGACAGTTAACTTTCTCTTTGACAGATACTACTGTACGATTAAAGAGATTTGTGCTATCAATAGATTCCTGCACGACCATTAAGCTAAAACTTGTATTCTGGCATTATTGTATTTTTAACTGCAGTTGGTGAGCAATAGGCCACAGTCCTGCCTCGCAATGTGGCGAGCACACGCAGAGCAAGGCTGGTGAGGGTACCAGCGAGGTAGTTGACATCTCGCCTTCAAGAAGGCATCACGGGTATCGCATCTCCGTTTAGCATGGTTGGCTATGTATGGGGCGAAATAAGTTTAACGTATACACATCGCGTGACAGGCAGGCCACCGCCCGCGGTTGTTGTCCGGAGAGACTGCTCCCTGCCACGGGACCGTGTAGTTGCTACCAACTAGCTCGCAGTGGATGGGAGGGGGTTAGTAGAGCTGTGTGGACCGTGTGCTAGAAATGGAGGTGGCACCACGGGCCGGCGTTTCACCCAGCGTGGGTGGGACGAACGTGATTTGACAGGTTAGTCCGCTCGTCTCACACTAACATCCTACACCAGGTTACCAGTGAAAGCGATTATCGTTCAGAATAATAATGGGACACGGAATAATTCCACTTATCCATGACTCATATCATGTGCCACAGCTGTAGGGTCTGCAAAAATAACCTCTTATTGTCTGCGGACAACCGTGCAAGACACGGGGATCCACAAGATTGGTCCACCATATTTCTGTGAAAAAATGACTTATCCTGTAGGGGTAGTGGCGCAGTTGTCAGCATGCTGCACTGTGAATGTGAGATCTGGGTTCGATTCCTGGCCAGTGCTAACGTCGGTGGTGAGCGATATCCGAATCTGTACTGGCCCGCACCTCGGATTAGCATGGTTGGCTACGTACAGTGCGAAAAAAGTTCAACATACACTACACATACACACTACATACTACACTATACACTACACTACGTGCTACACTATATACTACTATACGATACACTATACACTGCTATACACTATACTTTACTATATACTACACCACTGTACTAAATTGAAAACGAATATCTTTAGAACGGCTTGTTGTGTTTAGTCTGTTGTCCTTTCCCCCGCACCTCGCAGTAGCATGGTTGGTTACGTACGGTGCGAATAAAATTCAACATACATGCATACGGCCCCACTTTGCGAACCGGCGCTTGCCAGTGTGGTGAAGTGTGGTCAAATAGCACCCTTGTCTGAATGTATGCATGTTGAACTTCTGTCGCACCGCACGTAGCCAACCGTGCTAATCGGACAGGCGTGACTGGAGGAGGCTGTCATACGCCAGTGGATTGGCAAAGGGCTGTACTTAATATAATTATTGTTATGATGAATATTTTACAATGGTAATGCTTGTGACAGTAATGATACAAAAATAAAGGTAACGTACAATATGAGTCTGTAAATTGCTGTCATGAATTTAGGTCATGCATTATGTCTCTGTTTAAGTACATAAATTCTGAATAAACATATCCAGTGAACGGGTTAACACCTCAAGGTAAGGGTTGGTGGGTAATGAAAATGTATGAAACTCCCAAATATATTGTTAATATCAGAAGGCAGTCCAGCAAGTGTCCCCTTGTAAGGGTGGCTATTCTCTGGCCACTCTGGTTTCATCCGCATGCAAAACACGACTTTAGGAGACATCTCGACGCAGGGACATCAGCGAGGCTTTCCTGGGTGAACGTGAATAATCGTAATTATATGTTATATGTTATACTCATCGCTGCTGTTGTTGTGGCTGAATCTTGCTGTGTTGCTTTTTCATGTTTGGCAGACGTGCTGATGGAGCTTAAATGATGAATCACTATCTTCACTAGTCGCCTACAAGCAGAATGTATTACTCCGTTTTAATTTCATGAAAACAAATACGTTTGACATATGAGCCAGAACATTTATCCAGTGTCATCAGAACATTCTACACCACTTTCCAAGCTTTGTCTTAAATCGATATCAGATTTTAGAACGCTCACATGCATGCATACAAAAAAGTGCACAAACACCCACACACAAGACAAATACAAAATACAAAAATCCCCCGTATAGCCTTAACAAACTGTTATGGCAAGTGCTGTAAACGAGCACCTATAAATGCCAGCACGGCACACGAGGGCGTGGGTGACCAGCATCACTCCCGGCCGCATTCGTCTTCCTCAGTGGCAATGTTTACACACCGTACCAGGTACTCATTTGAGGCAGAGTCGACCTAGGAGGGCCCAAGACCGGTTCAGATAATCACCACGGCTGTTGGCCGTGAGTGGAACCGAACTCGGGGCACCAGGTTCGTAGCGCAGTGTGCTAACGATACACCAGTACCGCTCTTCACACACGCACAAAAACACGTGCACACACAAAGAGACACATATCCCCTGTTTACACTTCATAGATAAAAGAAGAAAGTGCTGGTAATGAGCGCCAACTACTAAGGTAGTTGATTGGAATAGCAAGCATGGCAGTAGCAATACAAAAGCGATAAGTAGGCGACTAACCACCGGTATAGGTCACACTTCTCTTTCTGCTCACATTACTCAACTTAGAAATTCCCTCCTATCGTCTCTTTTCCCAATTTGTTACAACCTTGGCGCTTTGGACCTGTGCTCAGCAGCCGTGATCAAAGAAACATGCCTGGCCACTGAAACATTTTTATGCGGAATCATGTCTGCATTAACCACAATACCTGTGGTCAGAATGCAAACAAAAACATACTCTGAAAATATATGCATTGTCCTTGAAACTGATTGGTCCACACCAGCGACAGCTTTCTTTTGAGCTTCGTCTCTAACGGTGTTAGACCAGAGGACGCCAAAAGGCGTACAGCTCATTCCTTGTAAAAAGCTTTCAGTTTTGTTGCCAGAAAAAAGGAGAAAACCTATTCTTATATTTTGGTACTAGCAAAGGAGATCCCATGATGTAGATGCTCACCCAGAGCTTTCATTACTCTTATAGTACATTGTCTTTGAGCTGTACGCCTTTTGGCGTAATTTAATTTAGTTGTTTTAATTTATTTTATTTTATTTTTTACCTACGTGACTTTACCGAAAAAACAACGAGTATGAATCCTTGCAGTCACGAAAGCTTCAAATCTAGAATCCTTAGAGACTGTTAGGGTACGTGCTGTCAGCGAGTGCCTATTGCGGCTGGCATGGTGCACAACACCACGGAGTGTCCAGCCGCTCCAGTCCACCTTTGTCTCATCGGTGCTCATGTTTACACACTGCACTGGGTACTCATTTGCGGTCGAGTCGACCTATGGAGGCCTAGGACCGGTTCAGATACCACTGTTCAAAGAAAATGAAGATAACGTTTTAGGATAAAATAAAATTTAATTGACATTGGCACAATGTGGCAGTTGATGTTGCAAGATATTATAATGCAACTCTGCAGTGTATGGCACACTGACAACGGCTTGTTGCATTGCTGAGTAGAGGTCAGCCACAAAAGCAGGGGTCAACCGTACAACCCTTGCAACCTGCCTTGGCGCTTGTGCCAGCAAACAAGATTTACAGCCATCAACATTCAGTGCACATGATTCACAGTGGAAGGTAAACGCGCAGCCCTGCAGTTGCTTTCTCATTCCATTGCTGGTGGTGGGGGCCTCAACGAGATGGAAAGCCATTCTAGAGAGTATAATACCGGACTCTGCCATGCTTCCCAGACGTCTTGGAACAGGTGGGAGTACCCATATTTGATCCTACCATCTGCCATTCAACTAACTTTCAGAAAGTATCAGTTGTATCAACTATTTGTGTGGAGCGATTGGACCAGTGACCTCTTCATTGCTAAATTAAACAACTATTTTTTTTTATTTTGCCAGGTAAGGCCCACTGAACTATATATCTCTTTTTCAGAAGCGACCTGGCCACAGATGATAGCTCAACGAAGTGGCTTATCACGTGGAAATTCATAGCAGCCAAATAATCTTAACGCATGTTTCTAAATGTAGAGAAAAAAACCGGAGGACCCGGAAAAGATACAAGCGACCATGGATACTCCAAATATATAGGCGTCAGGGTCGGGATCGAAACCACAACCTCCTGCGTACCAGACGAGGTAGTTAATATCTCGCCACCATTGCAAGTCCAGTGTGCTAACCATTATACCACGCCATCATCCTCATAGTAGAAGTGTGGCCATTATTTTTACATTCATGAATTTTAACATTAGCGCCACGTTGGATTAGCATTTTTCTAAACCACTAGGAATAGTGAATCTAAATAATTACCAGCTGCAGCCCATTAACCATTTGATTTTCTTTGTATCCATGGTGGCTTCTCAAACCAAATGCAAATATAGATTTATACTCAGAGGGGTTTTTGTTTTGTTTGTTTTTAAAGGCCACATATGTTTCTGCCAAGTGGAAGGAGCAAAGGCAAGAAGTGCCCTGACTTAAGTGCAGGCACACTGGGGGACAAGTGGCTTCACACACGGTTGTATGGATGACAAAATACAACACGATCAAACAACAGGGAAGTGCAGCGTGTCTGAAAATCACCCCTCCCCCGCTCTCCCGTGTGGCACAATAAACAACTTGTGTTGTGATCTAAGATACATTCTGAGTAACAATCTGTCTGCTCAGTTGACGTCCCAATTCACCGACATGGTTGCAACAGTCGAAATGGACACAGGAGACAAAAGTTGACATGAATAATATTTGTGTTCCTCTCCTCTGGGTGGTGGTCACGGTCAGGTTTGCACTGAATTGTAAACGATACATGCGTGTGTTTTATAAGTAGTTCGGCCACGGAGCGTTATTGGAACGGTACGAATAAAGAATGTTACGCAGAAATTGCCGTGCTTACAAACATCCCGGTGCATTGTTTCACGCGTACAAACATAAGCATTTCCCATTTAGCATGAGAGATGCCAGCAAGTATATATTAAGGCTAACATAGGATATGTCTTCAACATCACACTTACCTGCCTTTGTATTCCCACTCCAGACATCATCAGCACAATTCAATAGATACTCAATTTATCCTGAGCCAACCTAGCCAAAATCAGATTCCGCGGTGGAGAGATGTCAACTACCTCGCCTGGGTTCGATCCTGACCCTGATACCTGTATAGTGTGGATTTTCTCCAGGTCCTCGATTTTTACCCTCGACATTTAGAAACATGCATTTAGAGTATTTGGCTGCAATACATTTCAATGTGATAATCCACTTCATTGAGCGATCATTTGTCGCTAGGTGGCTTCTGAAAGAAGAGCTATTTAGGTGAATTGGCCTTACCTGATAAAATAAAAAAATAGTTTAGTTTAGATTCACATCGCAACCGCTGTCGGTTTGCTTGGTCAGGAATTGACCTGATTCGATTTGAAGATAGCAATGTGCAGAGGGGAAAATAAACACCAAGATACAAAGTCTCAGTTTGCCTGGGAAAGTACAGTCCGCGAGAATTTGTAAAAAGAAAAATTGGCACCGCAGACACAATAGGGTGATCTTGGACGATACCCAACGTGGAATGCTCCCTTTACCTTTGCAGCACCCTTGGTTATCGTCTGTGAAAGAGCCCTGACCCTCGCAAGCTCACTGTGAGCGGAGCACCTGTCAGTGAGCATCCAGTTCGTGTGGACGCGGCTCACTTGTGAGCGGTGTGTGGCCATAAACTTGCTGGCTGCCTTTGCGTCCCCAGTGCTGATGTTTACGCACTGCACAAGGATGAGTCTACCGATGGGAGCTCCGGGACAGGTTCAGAGGTATCAATTTGCCGGTGATTGTTAGCCATGGCTAGCAATTTAACTCAGCTAACTGGTTAGGTGGTTAACAGTGTGGTGACGACTGTGCCACTACTTTCCACACGCACAACAACAAGAAGGCAACGATCCCCCGTATAGCCTTAACAGACTTTTGGGGCAAGTGCTGTTAGTGAGCACCTATGAAGGCCGGCACGACACACGAGTGGGTGGGTGGCCATCATCGCGCCCGGCCGCATTTTTCTCACCAGTGGCGATGTTTACACCTCGCACCTTGTATTACTTTTAGGCTGAGTCAACCTAGGGGAGGCCCATGACCAGTTTAGATAATCGTCACTGGTGTTGGCCCTGAGCGGGAATCGAACTCTGGTCGCCTTATTCGTAGTGCAGCGCACTAACACTGCACCACCGCTCCCTGCAGATGGGCGATACAAACACATGCAACAAACAAAAAGTAAAAATAAACGCGGTATATAATAATTACATTTTAAGGATGGATTCCGAAAAAATAAAGCAATTAAAAAGCTGTCAGTTGGGGTATGTGTACGGTTGGGATGGCTCCCGTATATTGCACAGCAAAGGGATATTACCATTAGGGATATTGTTTGTGCCGGCTGCGATTTAGTATTCAATGCAATGCGCTCTGACCGCCCCTTGTGTGTGCATGAGTAATACAAATCTCTGCAGCACCAGTAAGTCAAAGTGCTCCTGTGAGCAACCGGGCTGGTGTCATCACTAACTGACCCCTCTGGGCCAGCGGTAGAAACGACGTATTCTCTGGACGGGAGGCGATTTCCCCTATTCTCTCACAGAGTGATATTTATATCGTCGACCCAGCAGGGATATGCGGGCACGTTTAACCCCCGGATTTGCAAGTTTTCGGTTGTGAGTCAAGCCACCCATAGAATGCAATGCGCGGGCAAAGTGCATCATTGCTTTGTCCATAATAGAGGTTTTTGGGTAAGGTCAAGTAAATAGAAATGTGTGGTTAAACCTGCCACCACCCGACACAACTAATAAGTAAGGTTTTTCACGAAAACAAAACATGCCAAGTCATTACTAGTTCAACACACCGGTGTGTTGGAGAGTAAACACACAACATTTACAATTCGAGTACAACGTTTCACCAGTAATTGCAACCAGCATCATCAGGCGGACAGCCAGAGTTGTATTTCTCTTTAGGCGATCTAACCCAAAAACCTCTTATGGATAATATTGGTTGCGAAACTACATTTGCTTTGCCGGTCAGCATGCCGACCGCTGAACAAGTCAACTGTTTTTGAGTTTGTGTTTGGATTCGGTAGGATTCGGTTCATGAAAAAAAGGCTCCCGCGATGTGGAGCGAAACATAGGACATCGTACCGAACAACACGCGGCAACAATCCGAAGTAAAATAACATTAGAGAGAACCGCAAAGGGCAATGGCAGAAAGCTACATGGAAAACCGGTCACCAGTTTGATTACTATGCATGGTGTTAATAAAGTGTATTGCTTGCTGTATATTTCCAATGATCACCTTGTGACGTCTTATGTCAGTGTAAACCATTGCGTACCCGCGTTAGAGCACACACATCACACATCCAAATATATTCCACTGCAACTTGCCAATATAGCGGTTGCTAGCTAACAGGAATTTAATAGATCTTGCTCAGAAAAGTGATTTCGAATTTCAATGGACTCTCATCCAGGTTAAATAAATTAACCAACCATCTATTGTTTTGATTACACAGCACAGTACTGGATATATTTTCTGGAATCCCTTCTTAACGCGAACTTGGATTTCACCAGCCCCCTCACCTAGTGAATTTATTAAATGATGAAAATTGATTTATTAATACAAACAATCGGATATTACCTTCATTAGTCAAATCAAACATGTTCCATATTCTGCTGATGGATTATGAGTGATTCTACTGGGTAGAGTCAATAAAATCATGCTCAATAAACACTACCCTTGATATGATTTGCTTGAGCAGATTGACCTAGGTGCTGCATTTATACCCCTTTTCGCAATCCTTCTTTTGCGCCCAACATTCAGTGACTTTCATAAGAAATGGTTCTAAAACTGAACGTGTTTGCAAAAAATTAATGTTATAGCTATTAAAGTGCTCCCTTTGGTGAGAGTCTTGGTAATAATCTTTCAGAAGTCTGACTTATTTACACCACCAATGAATTTCCACAATCAGATTCGAAATGGGATAGATGATAGACATCCAAATTGAACAGAGGACCAGGTCATGCTTTCGTTCTGGCATTGCTGTGATTTGAACAAATCATTCTCTAGAGTTTGATTGGGAACAGGAATTGAGACATTTTTGATGCCAGCATCTCACAGGTTTCACACTGATATTTTCCAAGACAGCAAAAGGTACGTTTTATAAATATCGCAACTTCAAACAATGTTATTTCAACTGCAAATCAACTGCTAATTTGCTGTAAGACTCAAGCCCCTACGAATTTTTTATATTCAAATTCCAAAAGTGTTGATACGATATTTAGCAACAGCGATGGTTGGTGATCACTAAGCTCACAACCGTGAACAAAATGCCCATTTGCATCTGCTTCAGTATTTCACAGCTGTACTGAATGTATATTTTTTAAATGTATTTTTACCTGGTATCCATTTGATTGGTGGAAAACCCACCACCGTCGCGGTCGCTGCCCACCACTGACATTAACATTGGCTGCTGACATTTGGGCTATGCCCATTTCAAACCTTTATAAACAGTTTGCCTTTAGAAGCTAACCCCCTTTTCCTGATGATGACCGCTTGTGTTGCGATCGAAACGTAGTTTTTAGTTATTTTCTTTGAACCTATCTAGGTGACTCTACCGAAAGACCCAAAGAATATGAATTCCTGCAGTCATGAAAGCTTTAAGTCAAGATTTATTGCACTATCTGTATTTGTTTTATTTTAATCTGGGCCATCCCTGCCCCTTATTACCCCTCGAAATACCGAGTTGACTGATTACACATTAGCCTGGTGCGAAAGGGTAATACTACAAAGCAGCTTCCTTTATATCCATTTGCACAGTTGAGGCGCGAGCGCGCGTGCTTGTGTGTTTAATTTATTTAAGTCTCCTCTCCCGCATGCAAAACATAATGTAAAAAGGAAATGGCCAAACATCTCAAGCAGTGCCCTCCTGAAAATGGAATCTACGTGAGGTTTTCTTGGATTAAGAAAAGGACATAACAGTGTCTATTTTGTTGTTACATATACAAACAATAAATGCAAGTGGGGGTCGGGGTGGGCAGGTGGGAAGATGCGGCCTCAGTGTGGGGCCCCATGGTGCCCCCCCTCCCCCAATTGACTTTTCAGGTGGATGGTAGTTGGCAGTGTGGGCTGCATGGGCCGTACTCGAGGGTGGGGGGGGGGGGTACGCGAATGACTCATGAAACGAACGGGGGGGGGTGGTCCCAGGTAACTCGTAAGATTCGGGAGAATGGAAAGCTCCTTAAATAATAGCGATGAAAGGGAGCGCGGTGGTGAGGCGTGGATGTGAAGCACGGTGAGATGAAGGCACGCCTGTGATCAGTGACGGACTGGGACTCGAACATCGGCACAGCAATTTTTAAACACCCCCCGGCCCAAATTCGGGCTGTGGGAAATTGGGACATTTTTTAGTGAAATGGGTTGTGCGACAAACTGTATACTAAATTTCTATATTTCAGACGTGATGTATTCGCGTGATTTTACCGTGCGATCTCATTGGCCCATTTGGGTTGGGTCCAAAAATCAAATGGACCGGTGAGAAATAATCTTCGGGACTGCCGAATATGGGACTGAGAGCGTACATAACTGAGAGCGTAAATAAGCAATGAAGTGTACACATTAGAAGTAATACATTATTTTAATTACATTTTTTTTTACTCTGATCACAATTGCAAATGTCCCCACACAGACCGGCCCTCGGAATGGACCGAATCCACCGGGCATTTTCCAGGGGACTTCTGCCCTATAGTCAGTCCAGGCCTACCTGTGATGATATCTTTCCACTGGCACATTTGAGGCGCTACAGGGCCCTGCCTATCCGATGGAATGGGCACTGATGACTGCACTCCCATCGCATTGAATGTAGTCAACCCATGCCTCACGTGACACTGAAAAACCCACAGTGGTACCATTTTGTCCTCCTAAAACTGTCACTGGTACGTAGGCTGCTCGATGGGTAGGTGGGTGGGTGCCTAGCAATGCACAGATGCGAAGTGGAGTAGTGACTGTCTGCCAGCCCAATCGGTGCCAGCAGGGCTGGAAATCAAAGCAAATAACTGGGGGAACTCATAAATTATTTCCCCCAACCCCAGTCGATCTGAGGAGGAGGAGCTTCGCTCTGTGTGTGGGTTTCTGTGTATGTATGTGGGTTTATCTGAGTGCCTGTGGGTCTCTGAGCGTGTCTGTGGGTTTCTGTGCGCGTCTGTGGGTCTGTGTGCATGTCTGTGGGTCTCTCTATTAGTCTAGGAATCTTATCTCTGAGTAAAAAAAAAGATGAATCTTGATTCCTTCCAGAACATAGTCACAGGGTTCAAATTTTCACTCGCACCATGGCGTTCCGGCTCATTTCCATCACTGTGTGCCTGGATTTCCCACAGACTCAATTTAAATGGTGAGCGCCAAATCCTACTCACGTATGTTGACACTCCGTTGCAGCGATATTGATTGGTTGGAATCTGTGCTCGTAAATTAAGCGTATGCAGTTGTCTCTGCGCAGGGCTCATGGGCCACTTCATTAAGTGAGATGGACCGTCTGGATTGTGTGGGTGCAACCATTTACTGTGGTGAGAAGAGCCATTAAATCGTTGTCAGCAGCCTAAAGGTTAGCTCACGCTTGAGGAACGAGGCTGACAAACCTGACACAGCCGACATAAACAAATACCAGCTGCCCCCTCTCTGCCATTTTCTTATGTGCAACATTACGTGTACAGGCAAGCCATCATCATCAATTACGTTGGTGAATGTGGAACAGTCAAGAAGTTTCGAGACTTGCATTATTATAAGTGTGCACAAATTCACACGCCCTTGTTACATTTCATTATAATTAATCGAATGTCACTTCACGTCAATTCACTTATTCTATACTCTTTTGTTCTTTCGGTAAAGTCACGTAGGTAGAACAATAATAAAATAAAACCAAAAATAATATATCACGACATTTCAATCGCAACACAAGTGGTCGTCCTCAGGCGGAAAAAATAATCCAGCAGTAGAACTGCTGAACCAGCGAGAGAGCTGTTACAACAAGAGGTCCTACCTCTCAACAAGATGTAGGACTGCTGGGTTATTTTTTCCACCTGAGGACGACCGCTTGTGTTGCGATCGAAACGTCGTGATATATATTTTTTGTTTTATTTTATTATTTTTCTACCTACGTGGTTTTACCAAAAATACCAAAGAGTATGGATTCCTGCAGTCACGAAAGCTTAAAATCACTTATTCTTGTATAATAAAAATAATTTACAGTCCTTTATCAATCCACTGCTAGATAAGGATCTTGACCACGCCATTATTGGTCGTGGAGTTGTTTGGTCGTACATCACCACACTCATCAGTGCAGGGTGGTGAAGGAGGGAGCCCAGCACCGGCCCAGATATTGCTTGTCACTGATGTGAGTCGTGGCTGGGAATCAAACTCAGGTCACTGGGTACATAATGCAACGGACTGACCACTGCGCCACCCTATTTTAGTAAATCTCTAGCTCATAGGATGCGCTGAGGAAATATATAATGGGACATTTATAAGCCAATAGTGGGAATTTCCACTTTCCCATGGTGGAGGCAAGTCTATCCATTGGAGAAAATAACTATAGCATAGGCAAGAATGAATTGCAGCAATGTTGAATGCTGTCGCATTGGAGTCAACAGCCGAGAGATGGCTTTACTGGAAGAGGAGACATGTGCAGTAATCTATATATATAAAAAAGGAAAAATTGTCTGAGGGTTTGTGGTGGTGTGGGTTTGTGGCGGGGTTTGTGTGTGAGTTTGTGTGTGGCCGTGCGCTTGGCTCTCCATCGGTGGGGTTTACGTGAAATAAAAATAGCCAGGTACCACGCCGTAAGCCCCGCCGTGAGCAAGCGCTATTCCCTTTTCACATCTGTCAACTTTTAATTAGTTTAATTAGCGATTCTGTGCGATTTTTGAGCACTTCCATTTTATTTAGTTATTTATGACACGTGCACGACCATACCAACTCGCGCGTCTTTGGTGGGAGTGAGGGGGACATTTTATTTCGCATAAAAAATCCTATAAAAATACACCAAACGCTCAGGTAAATTCTTCACTGTGTGATGTCCCCCCCACCCCGATGTGTGCAGTTATTACTACTATACAGTCGCTACATGCTACCACTATAGGAAATTATATTACTGCAGAGTGGCTGGGGAGATAGTGGCTGGAGGGGAGGTTCAGGGGTAGCAGCTTGTCAACGTGCCACCTAGGTCATCTGCACAATCTAGACGAGGCATGAGGCTCTGCACAGGACTAGGCCTCACCATGCCACTCGGTCAGGTGAGTACTTTGTGCTTTCTAGTCGATATATACTGCTATAGAGTCAGCAAGTACTACTGTAGTGATAGCAGGTACCACCACAGTCGATATGCAGTGCTGTAATAATAGGAGGTACCACCACAGTCAGTATGCACTGTTGTAATCATAGCAAGTACTGCCGCACGGGACTAGGCCTCACCATGCCACTGTCAGGTGAGTATTTTGTGCTATAGAGTCGATAAATACTGCTATAGAGTCAGCATATACTACTGTAGTGATAGCAGGTACCACCACAGTCGGTATGCACTGCTGTAATCATAGCAGGTACCACCACAGTCGGTAAGCACTGCTGTTATCATAGCAGGTACCACCACAGTCGGTATGCACTGATGTAATCATAGCAGATACCACCACAGTATGCACTGTTGTTAGATTTTTAAGAGTAGGTTAGAAATATAAATATGACCCGGGCAATGCCGAGTACTTCCCACTAGTGTATTATAAAATCCAACATAATTTATTTCCTACGTGTTGTTTGCTCTTGATTCGGACACAATCAGCTCTGAGGGTACATATTGGTGACAAAGACAGAGTGCAGCAATTACTTGCCGCCGATGCAGTACTCTGGGTTAAAAAAAAAACACAAAGCAGAGGCTGGCAGTGAGGTTGGATAATGAAGCCAAGGTGGTCTAGTGGATAGCATATACAAGGCTCCCGATGCACATAGAGACACAGTGTGAGTCCTAGTTAAATCTTACTTGACTTCTGCTTACCTGTAACATGCCATTCTGGGCTCTCATAAACGATAAACAATTGTGTTAGAAGATTTATGATTTTAAGGATTAAAATAACCCTTGGGTTATTCAAATACACTATTTGCATATATCAACGGCCAGCACTTTTACATGCAACTTCATGTTTTGTATGGGAAGAATCATGCTGCAAAATGCATTGATAGCAATCTGCAGTACCCTTACAGGACCATATTAGTTAAGTTACAATGCCACCCTTGGGGACAAACAAAGAAGAGTCACTTTCAAATGTTATCTTGTCAATTGAAGTCAGTTTCAAATATGCCATTTGGGATATGACACTAGTATCCAAAGGTCTACTAATCATGTGAGGGGCTGTCATATCGAAATTAAGACTACTGGGTGAGTCCAAAACGATAGGAGGAATAGTGGATGGTTTGTGAGCATCCGATGAGACCGACCGTTTCTGGACTCTATTTTTATCTCACATTTGTCACCGTATGGTTGAACAAATCAAACCGTAAGCTTTGTATAACATCATCCAGTGGCGAGTGCAATCCAGCCACCCAATCCAATAGACTCTTATATTTGGCAACTCACAGAAATTTTAGTTTGTGTTATTAACCAGGTAAATAAATACATACATGACACAAAATAAATGTGCTTCAGCATCAAAACGCAAAATAGAATAACGTTCATGTCTAGCAGCAAAAAAATCATCGATCAACATTTAGGCAATGCCTGTTATTGTTCAACTTTCCAAGCATCACCGGCAGGGTGTGGCCTGTTCCCTAGACAAATACTACAGAACCTTGCAGTGCACCACAGAAAATCCATACGAATGAACACAATTTAAGGTGGACATTCACCATTTCCAAAATTATGGAAATCACCTGATGACGCTGGTTGTAATCACCAGTGAAACATCATACTCAAATTGTAAATGTTGTGGGTTTGCTCTCTATCACACCGGTGTGCTGAAGTAGCAACTAATTGGCATGTTTTTATTCACGTGACGCCCCTTACTAATTACCTGTGTCGGATGGAGGTGGATTTAGGACAAAATTCCATTAATGCAATCTAACCCAAAAAACGTTATCATGCATAATATCGTTGGTGAAAGACTTGGTGTTAAATTTACCATTGGCTCCAAATAAAACAACTTTTACTTTTTTACGAAGGAACCTTTAATACTGAAATCTAAATATAAGCCATGACTTTATCTATTCTAAACATATATGATATGGTGGGAGCGGTGGTGCAGTGGTTAGAATGTTGCCTGGCAAACCCAGCGACCTGAGTTCAATTCCCAGCTATGGCTAACATCAGTGATAAGTGATAACCGCAGCGATCATGGCCTCCCCTTCACCAACCAACACTGACCAGTGTGGTGAAGTATGGTCAAACAACCCCATGACCAACATGGTGTGGGGTGAGCTTTAACCAGCAGTGGATTGACAAATGGTTGTAAATTCATTCTAAAATCAAACTGTTTCGTTTGTTTTGTATGCCCAACATGATGCCCTTAAAATAATTACAGCAGAAGCTGGCGGTATTTAACACTCTTGGTAGAAACATATTTAAGGGTATGGATGAGCAAAGACGATTCCCAAGAAGGTAAAGTGTTGTAGAAATATTGATTAGAAGATAATTGACAAGAGGCAGACTGTTCGAGCAGCTGCGCTTGTGTGCAGAATTCGACCTGAAGCATTGGATAATTCAAATGGGTTTGGACAAAAGTAATGATTTTTTTTAATCGATCATTTCCAAAAAAATGTATACGTCAGCATCGGACCACGTGATGTTTAGCTCATTAAAAACAACATCTGCCTTATTTCTTTGCGATGAGTCCTGCCTACTTGAAGCCAGGTCTCTTTGCTGCTGTGATTTGCTCATTGTATGAGGCCAGTCTGATCTTTTTTACACTCTCAAGTTACGAGTGAGCTTACCAAAATGCATCGGGCTCCTCCCACAGTCGCTTTTACGCGAACATATTTACGGTGCATAATCACAACTCCAAACAGGGGTCTTGAGGAGCTGGCATCAATTCAGTTGACTGCTGCAAATGAGACTTTCCTCGTCCCTTGATTTCTCACCTAAATACACAAATATTGAACATCTGCGAAAGAAAGCTGTGTTGCTCTTCCGATTCCTCCAATATGAGTAAATATTTTAATTATAAATCACTGTTCAATTCATTAACTCAGTAAATCCCCACCTGAAAATCTGCATTATAATTGTATTATTTAATTCCACATTCTCATTTCAGTCTATCTGTAGGATGACAACTATTGACTTCCAACAAAGGAAGACTCATATTACTAACGCAGAAGGGACAAAGGCTGAGTGGACACCTGACCAGGATTTTCACTCAAGTTCTCTAACCATGATCTGTAGACCGAGCTCAAATAATGCATGCTGGAGTTTTCTTGTAATTTGAAGGTTTGACAGCGGGGAACAGAGGTGATGCATCGGTTAGTCATCTCCTGCCAGCAAGCCTCCGACACTTGACCTGATAACCGCAAAGTGCACCTAGCCTGCCACAAGTGCTACGGTGACGCCTCTGTTACTTAGCAGCACAGTCGAGCCAAATGCGGCCAAGTGTAATTTTGGCCACATCACCACGACATGTTCAGTGCCGACTGCCAAACTTGGCTGGAGTTCTCTAACAGCAGTCATGACTGCAGCCCGCACATGAGATAATATCCGTGGCACTTGGAAAGTTACACCACATTAATTCCTACCTTTATAGCTCCAACATGCCCTTGAAAATGTTCTCAGTTGCTGCACAATAAACATATTCACCTTTGTCGCATGCGAGCGCATCGTTTGCCGTTGTTAGGCAGACCAGGTGTCGACATTATGCCACGATCATTAATTACATGCATCCCGCATTATGTTTACATGTTTACGAAGCACAACAGCTGTTACCATTAATCTGTGGAGCGTTCCATCTCCGCGGGGATGTTCAGCATTCAGCCATTCTAATCCGTCGCCCCTCCCAATCACAGCAGCGATGGACCCTCTGGCAGGTCCCGTCACAAAACAATGGAGAGTGTACATACAAAGCCAATCGGGGATGCTGCCGTGCGGTGGAAATGGTTAAGTGCACAGCACAATGGCAACGCAAAGGTTGCTGGTTCGATCATCCGGTGCGGCAGTTTAAACATCGGTGCAAGTTATTTTTTTATCAACCCCCCCCCCCTCCAAACTCTGTTCTCTGTTCAACTAGCAGCATAAATGGGTTCACCGCAGACCATGGGTACTTCCACCTATTGCAACAAGTCCGGGAAAAGTGGAAGAGTAGGCCGTATACCCTCTTGATTTCACTCACCGGTGGTAGGGCCTCCGCTGGAGGGAGCTCTCGAGGGCCTCTCCAGGTTTGTATGTGGTATGCTCTTGCACACTGGCCAGTCGTCTTGGAAGAGGTGGGAGTAACCACACTTTACAACCACCACACACAACCTGCGACCTGCCGATTGTTGTATTGTGGTGGATGGAGGCGGGGGACATTCAGAAGCGTTATTCTTGTTCCAACTGCTGCGCCGCGATATCAAACTAGAAACCTCCGGATTGCAAGCCCAGCGTGTGAACCGTTACACTTCAGGAGCAGTCTAAACCTCAAATGTTATCTTAAATATAATATTCTCAATGCTCAGTCCTTCGCTTAATCAGGTGATTATGGCTTTTAACGATAAAACAATACTTTTAGCAAGGGACACTGGCAAATGATGTAAGCAAGGAACCATTAGATTAGTGTTTTCTTGAACTTTTTTTTGCGTGATTTGAGTTTGGTTGGATATCTTAAAATTGTGGGGTTTTGATGACATTAGTGATGTCTTTAATTTCCACTTTACAGCAGACAAAACACACAACTAAATAAGTGCTATACTTGTTGTCAGCTAACCTGATATACCGGTTAGTAGGTAATATACAGCACACACAACTGGATCATACTAGGAACCCATTATTTAACGCAAAAATATTCTCAGGCATATATGATTCTAAATATCAAATGCATATTATGGTGAAAGTATGGCGGCATCAACTTATACAATCACCAACAAGAGCTCTGAATGTGCTCAAGGCAAGAACATAATATTTAAAAGTGATTCAATTAAATGTGACAATGTCAAGTGTATGGTAATACATTCATTGACACTCAAATATATTTTCCCAGCAGCAAAATATAACTTTCTGGATGACGGGCTGTCTGAATTGTATTGACAGCTGTGAGCAAACAGTTTAAAATCATAACACAAATTGTAACATTCCTCAGTGTGCAGGTCCGTATACAATTACTTCTCAAGCATTCATTAATGCTTTATACATATAATTCAGTATAGTTTATGAGACCAGGTGTGAGCCGGCAGAATAGGCACGTAGGCTGCTGGAGTCAAATTACCGTGTGAACTGGCTCGATCATGAATGTGTCAATCACGAGACCACCAGCTGCCAGAATGCACGGCAGGTTTTCCCTCGCTGTATGCGGTATTCGTAGATGCGTTCCATATAAAGGGGCCCATGAAGTGGAATCGCGCAGCATGGATCGCACGGTCACCCAACCCACAATGCACCGCACGAGACAGCCTGCCTGCTGAGTGGAGTAAGCACACAGTGCACACACGCAGTACACAATGTTGTCCCACATCTGACCGTATAGCCGCATATAAGTGAATTAAAACCGCATATCGCGAATTTTGGGTAGACATAGGTTTGCCGCTGCATTTACGCGAAATCGCACAAGTGAGGGAAACCTGCAGTACATAACTGCATGCACATATTAATTTAGGCCATTGTAAAACGTGTTCAAAAGAGGGCAAAGCCTGAGAAACATGAGTATACGAATACTCATGTGTGTGGTGGACATGTATTGCACGAGGTACCACTGAGATTCTGTCTTAAAATCCAGACAGCTAGCTACCTATGATCTAAATATGTCGTCAAATGTATTAAGTTGATAGTCACAACCAAATCATCAATGACTGCAAACAAACATGTTATTTATTTTCGTTTGTCACTCAATTACGGTGGACATATTCAAGCTGTGACAATCAATACTGTCCGTTTAATTGCGATGCAAGAACACTATGCATTGCATATGAAAAGGTACCTACCCGATCCACTGTGAACAACAGGCCTATTGAATAGGAGGTCTATGATTTTATCTTTCATGGGCCATATTTTTAAAACGAGAAGATGCATTGCTCACTTTGAAAGGTCAAAATTACACTTATTTTGCTTTACTTTCATGACATTCTGCTGCGAGCACAGCTGAACTAGAATCGAGTAAGAAAAAATGTGTAATCAGTAATCATTTGTAATTGGCTACACATACAGCCATGTATAATCTCCACGGTGTAATTTAAATTATTTGCGTATTTCGGTAAAGTCACGTAGATAGAAAAATAATAAAATAATAACAATATCACGACGTTTCGATTGCAACACAAGCAATCGTCATCAGGTGAAAAATATAGCGGGAGAGCTGCTGAGGCAGGATAAATACATGGCGGGAGCGCTGCTAAGGCAGAGTGTAATTTAATGCAACCGTCTGCAGTCAGATGCTGATGATGGGTTCGCCGTGGCACTCTGGGCCACGTCTGTGGCAGATGGTGTTGGAGTTTTTTCTCGGAAATTGATGGAATTCCAACTTGAGTCAAAATATTTCTCTATCACTTAGAGTCATGTTCATATGAACAAAGAAATAATGACTGAACTCCAAGGATTAAAAGGCTTTAGCCTATATTGTAATTTATCCAAAAACAATTGCTGATGCTCGTCTGTGATGCCATTGCAACGCCTACGAACAAACCATACGTAACGTGCCAAATTTCGTCAGGTATTGAAAGCTATGGATAATGATTGCCATGGTGACCACCTTGCATTTAAAACAGGTGCAGTAGCGTTGTGGGCAGTAGAGGGCAGTGCAGCAAAATAGATTTATGTTCTGCATCATCCCCCCCCCCCCCCATGTTCACCAAACCACACTGACCAGCGTGGTGAAGTATGGCCATCTATCACCAACAGCCTGGAAGGCATGGGGAGCCCCTCGACTAGTGAGGTACTAACAACATGAGAGCGAGGGGTGGAACAAATGTTAATTGGGGGAGCTCAAAAGAATAATTGTCATAAAACCAGGCATTTTTAAATAATCCATTGTGTGTTGAATGCTTCCATTACCTCTTCAAATGAATTGTCCATTCAGTTGTAGGCGACATTCATAGGTTGTATAGCTTAGGGCGATCTAAACGACAAGATGTGCATCCCAATCCTTTCTGAAACGAGCATCGAGCAGAGCTCATCTTAATTGGTGGCCCTGATCAGGTGGAGGAAATTCTACCTCCCGCAACGTGGCACTCATTTCGTGAACCCAGGCAACAGATTATAACTCACAACCGTTAAACGGTGATGGAAGTGCTCTGTCAAAACGCGACCTGGTCAGTCACCGGATATTAAGTGGGATAATAAATTATTTTGGTCTCGACGAAAAAAACCCAAATGATTGCGCAAGTTTGCATTCGAAAGTCTGACATTCGTCCCTTATTAATCATTTGATAATTAACGCATTACTGCAGGAGATGCCATCTAATCAAAGTCCGACGATCCACTTTATCCGCATTGGGCCCAGACATTCCTGAACTCATTCCATTAAAACGGAGCTTAGCGTCACGGTTGACCTGAGCGCAAGTGCCATCAATCATAATTAAAATGTGCAATAAATCACACGAGGTCACGTGGCGTGTCTTGATTACAAAACAACTGAACGCTAATTACACTGGAATTAATTAGGTTTCTATAGATGATTGCTGAAACGGAAGAAAAAACTACTAATTTTCACGGAATCCCGTGCCAATGAATGGCGATTAGTGAGTCTCTTGCATTAACAGATAGTTCACGTAGGTGTCTAATCTCATGATAAAATCTATTTACTGTTTTATCTCATTTAGAGGATCCGTAATCTCTGAAATAAAAAGAAAGTTACATTTGCGCGATCCATTACAATGATTGTAAACTAATTAAAATTAGTTTTCTCACGTTCTACACTTTTTTTGAAAGTTAATCACATTTATGAAATAAGATTCCACGACAAGGAAATTATTGTGGAATTTTAGAACAAAACTCCATCGTGAAGTAGCAAAAAAAGAGCAAGCCATTATGCGCGATTGGAGCGAATCAGTGAGGTCTGGGTCGTCAATCTACCTGACTGCTTTAACACGAGGCCGGTCAAATGGTGCGATGGTGCCGGGGATCATACAGACAAGTCCTGGACTTACGAACACCCGACTTACGAACACCCGCACTTACGAACCAGCTTCCATGATTTTTTTTTTACATTGACTTAAAACGCAAACTCTCACTATTTTATTCAGCTGAGCTATCCTCCGCAAGACTTAATGGGTCGGCCTAATGCTGAGAGTGAGTGCTTGTGTGTGGGGGGGGAATTTAAATACAGTAGATTAATGTGTTACAACTTACGAACGGGTCTTAGGAACGAATTGTGTCAGTAAGTCGAGGACTGCCCGTACTGTTTCAGCCAGGTTGCCGGCTCGTACACGGCTCTCATCCTGTGCTAAACTCTGGGCGAGCCACCTGTAATTAATTTGAACCAAATTCTAAAGAGCAGTGAGTTTATTTGTCCCATTCTGGTTACTGATGACTGCACCGGATTAAGTGTTTGTTGTTACTTGAGGATGAAAAAAAACAAAGTGGCTTACCAAGTGATGAACATGCTTGTCAGGGCATATGAAAAGGTGCTCCACCTAGTGTGGATACTGCACTATTTAAGGATCTTCTTCCTGCGCTTCCGATTAGCATGGCTGGCTACATACGGTGCGAAAGACGTTCAACGTACATACAAGAGGATGTTATACTGCCCGCTGCGACGATTTAGAATGCATTTGCTGATGTCACGTTAATAACATAAAAAACTGCGAAAAAATAGATAACCACCAGGTGATTATTTGTGAAATGAGTTTCCGGAGTAATGGCAAACGTGGAAATTATACCTATTTTTGTTTTATTAGCAACAGCAGAAGTGGTGGAGGCATCAAAAGGATTGTATTGGGCAGTCTCGCATACTAATATTTTTCTGGAAGATAACTAAATCTAACAGCTCCATATTTTTTGTTAAAAGATAAAGTTTTAATTGAAAAGTATAATAAAAATGTGGTTGTCTAACCAAATCAAAGGCCACTAAATTACCATTTGTTCCAGACTGTTTGTTCTGACAATTCCTTATCTTTACTAAAAGTTGTCACCGAATAATGTTTCATCTCAGTGTTAATGAAGTAACATTTTTGACATGTCAGGCCTGGACACATACAAATGCAATAAAACGGAAGATCTTTTATACAAAAAGTAAATTAAACGTATTACTCTTTAAATTAAGCCAGGTTCTGTCAAAACTTGAACAAAGACATTGGTTTAATGTGCAACGCGATGCTACAGGGTCCATTGACGCGTTGGCTCTTGTGGTGTTGTTACGTTAATCCGTTAACTTCACCTGCTGTAAATGACTATCCTCTGTAATTTATTTACAGCTCTACCTCTTGTCATTATATTTTCACGCATTTGTGTTCTTCATATGATACCGTTATTTAGAACCTTATCGCACGTTATATCTACATTTAAACGACAGCATGAAGCTGGCATGTTTGTTTGTGTTATTCCTCCAACCAGGTTGACTTTATCAAAAGAGTCCGTGGGGGCTAAAATTTCTACCTCGTAAAAGTCAACTAACTGACTCTTACCCCACCATAATCTGCTTATCGAACCAGTGACATCTAGACTGCAAAGTTCAGCGTGCCCAACCCTTCCACCACGGCACACATCCCGAGCCAGTGATGGAAATTGCTTTCGCTCGTCTTTTCATCACGATGACCCTTGGTGACGACTTCCCATAAGGTCACACCATATTATATATATCTACCATAGAGATGATAAACCGAGAAAAGCGCTGAGCAAGTTGGAACACATACGCTTCCGATCGCAAGCCCAGCACCACTCAACCAGAATCACAGTGATTTTGAGTACACACCTACAACGCAATATAGACAGACAAAACAAACTGATGGCATGTTAGTGAAAGTCCGAAACGATAGGTAACAGCAGAAAACAACATGCAGTGGCTATTCCACAGGCCTCCTGTAAAAAAAAAACACAAGATGCGTGGTGTTCCTTCATGCGACGCTAAAGCTGCCTTTTCACATGTCTGCAGTCCACCAATATGATCATGCACTCGGTCAATCCGCTGCTGGATGAAGGCCTTCCCAAGCCGCTGTCCTCAATCACATCCCTCCGATGTTGACGGTTGATTCCAAAAGGCGCCTGTGCGCACCACCAGTGATTCTGAGTAACCCCTTGCGTAGCCCCCTCGCTTTCTTCACCTACGCAGCCAACGCCACGGCTGCTGGGTCCAGAGCTGCTGGGGACTGGGGCCAAGGTGTAAGTGCATCACAGGAAGGTTATTTAACTATTCTTTGCCACGCTGGTTCGAGCGTGTTGGTAATAGGGAGTAAGCTTTGTCTCGGTCTACGGTTTTCTCCAGAAGACGAAAATCAGTTCTAGATCTCGTAAGTCAGTTTAGTGAAACTGATTTAAAAGTGCATTTACATGAAGGCCTCTTGTGCAATCATTGGTGCGTGAGCTGAACCACGAAACTCTCCCTCAAGTCCCACCTCACCTTGCAGGGGGAGCATTGGAAACCCAGATTTAGATGGCGCTGACTCGGCAGTCTTATGTTTGGCTCGTGTTATCTACACGAGCTTACCAGTCACCTCGGTCATATTGAGCGAGAGAGGTTTCTGTTGTTGTTGTTGTTGGAATTGGATTCTCACTCATCCTGCAGAGGCCACTGATGAAATAAATGCCGAATGATGGCATTTGAAACGAAGCCCATGGCGCAAGCTTGATCGGGAATTCAATTTCCACAACACGGTACAAGGCAACACGATAATCCAATGTTGATGACCAAGCCAACTGCAGAATCAACTATGCATCCTATACTACTGGGGCCTCCTACGGAATACGTAAATAAATGTATAAATCCCGACGATAAACATTTGCAATACGGTAGTTTACAACAGAAACCACGACCTCCATGCGTGATATAAAGATGAGGGGGGGACCACCAGTACATAAAAGGTGTTATAGGTGTAGAGCTGCAAGGACTGTGAGGTGGAAATCGACGAGAGCACAGCAATGGGTGTGGTCCGCAGATTTAATCCAGTAACTGTAATGAGTCTGTGGCTTTAATCCGTCTGTATAAAACTTTGAGTAATATCCCTTGTATGCATGGGGGTTTCCAGGTACGCCGGTTTCCTTCCACAGGACAAACACCGATTAAAGTAATTAGCCAAACGTGCCAATGCAGAACCCTCCTCTAAGAGTCTTAAGACTCAGTGAAGCAGTTTATGGTAAAATAACTTGCAGAATTGTAATTATAAATATGTCAAACGTCGCAAGCAGGACCTAACGGAAACAGTTCTGACACTCAATTAGGCTCTCTTTTTTCTGGATAAGTAGAAGACCACATTGGGTGGTATTCATGTATATTCACGGCATCTATTAATGACCCAATCGTTGACATATCTAATTTTTGTGATAGTGATCAGTATATATATATCCGATATTGACATTACACTAACTGAATCTCAGTAGCAGGCAAGATGCTTGCGCTGGCAGAAGCAACGTGTAGAAAATAAGTTCCAAAATTATGATAAGAAGGAAAAAAAACGAAGTGAAAAATGTCCGAGGTTGAGAGTTGAGACATGGCATTAACACAAGTTGCTTAATTCCGAAAGGGCAATGAACGTATACGTGCATCAAATCCCTCATGCAATTAAAATAATGCTCGCAGCACATTATGAACACGTGAACACAAAAATACGTGAATTAAAGTTAAATGGAAATCTTGTTACAATTATACTGATGAACAAGGTGGCCAGAAATTAATTAAAAGGTAGCCGGATAAGCGTCTTATCAGTGCCCAGGCCCCTACGCATGTGTGTGGAATACTTTATTATTTTCATGAAAATACCAAATACTGCCGTCATTAACTAAGCAAATATAGCACATTTTCAGGGTTCTTAGATAATTATTCATCTGACAATAAAGGTACCTGACCAGATATATGAAGCTAAGCAGTGATGAGCCTGGTTATTTATTGGATGTGTGACCACGGGGCTTGCCAAGCGATGTAAGTTTGTTGGTGTGGCCAAAATAAATATTACCAGGTAAGGCCCACTGAGCTATGTGGCAATTTTTTTCAGAAGCGACCTGGCTATCACAAATTACAGCTCAACGAAGAGGTCCATCATATGGAAACTTACAGCAGCCAAATTCTATTAACGCATGTTAATTCTAAACGTCGAGGGAAAGACCGGAAGACCTGGAGACACATCCACGCGACCGCGGGAAGAACATGAAAACTTCAAATATACAGCAGGCGCCAGGGTCGGGATCAAACCCACGAGGTAGTTAACAATCTCGCCCCGTGGTGACAGTGTTGACCGTTAACCCCCTCGTAATGCGTGGATTTTTTTCCATAACATGGTTAGGTTTCTCTCACAGTAAACCAAACACCGATTCATTAAAAAAAACGGCTAACAACCCTCGTGAAAGAGTCTTGAGACTCAGGCCCGTGTTGTGAGTCACCGCTTGGCTCTGGCTCTAACGCGGCTCATCTCAGGCTCGAGGCACTCGGTTTATTTAACAGGTGCTTTTGAACAGCTCTGCCGTGGCTTGGCTCAGCGCTATGGAAATCCTGAACTTAACCGGGAGCGTGCTCAGAGCCAGTTGTGATCTGGCTCACTTGCCGCCAGAGCCAGGCCGGAGCTGATCCGGGACTATTTCCTGGTTAAATATTAATAATTATTGTTCATAGAGTATAGACCGTTTTTATGAGTGTAATAGCCAAACACCCCCAACTATATATACAAAAAGAATAACTATATTTCTCTTCTTGGTTCTTTCACGAGCTCGTGTGCTGTTTCATCAGACTCTGTCGCCTCACGGACCTGGTTTTCACCTGAGACGGCTGCTTGCGTTGTGGCCGAAACGTCGTGAGATTGTTTTATTATGTTTTATTTTTATTATTTTATTACTTCCCTTCTCCGTGACTTTACCGAAAGAACCAAGAAGATGAATCCCTGCAGTCACGAAAGCTTTAAATCGAAAAATAACTATATTTGCTTAACCATCCAACTCTCCCAGGGTTGATACGATTATGTCGTAACATTCTGACAGGTCCACAATGCTTGTTGCATGGGAAGACCTCGCATTGACTTTACAACAGAAAACAAGCACCTCCCATTGACACATTGTTTCTATATACACAAGTTTATGACATTATTTCATCGGTTTCCCTTGCAAAAGAAGTCCCTTAATCCATATGCATTGTTGATTAACAGTTACATTTCTGAACAAACAGAAATAACAAGGTACAAAAGTTGCTTTCACACGGTAATAAATTTCAATCAACTAATACTAATCAACATCATGATGGGTAGAGGTGTGACGATGCATTGATTAATATTGATTCTTGAGCTGACTGTGCAAATTGTTTATGTAAGAATCAATGTTGTTTTATGTGATTAATGCAAACATGCATTTGCTTACGAAGATAAAAATTCACATTTATCCATGGGACATTTCTTAAATACTGCTGTACAGAGTGGGGCTGTGTGCTAGGCAGCAGAGGGTAGTCCACCAACATTCATTGCTGTACAGTACCTCTACACTCCCAGGTTTATGGTCCCCACCTCAACCAACCCGCACCTACCAGCGTGGTAAAGTATAGTCAAATCATCCCCGCGACTTGCATTATCCTCACGAGGCCCTCATACAGCAAGGCCTCAGTGAGCATAATCCATATTTACGTGTCATTGCTTCACGTGATTCACTCATTGATCGTTCTTTAAGTGGAATCGCAACCCAGAATCACGACAATTCATCGCATCGCTTTGAGGGAGGAGGGGGGGTTATCCCTCTAACGATGAGAATTACTACGTGAGATCACGGGACGTGTTCATTCTCCATCCAGATCGCACGTTGACGATAAAAAAAACTGACTTGGGCACATTTGTTCTGTGCAGAGCGGCTGACCCAATGTGGCTCAGCAATCGGGCACTGAGTGTTCAGTTTAGGCGAGCAATTGATTCCACTCCGATATCGTATATAGTAGTACGCTTCAATTATGTAAGCATCATATGCCATCACACCAAAGTCAAGGTGTCTCCAAACTCGAATAAGCGTGGGGTGGCATTCAAAATCTATTGGCAGCCTTAAGCTGGAGGAAAACAAACGTTCACATTCTTATATAGACCAGCCTACCATTTGGTTTCCTACATAGCGGTTCCCGCTGCTTCAGTCCCAGTAGAATGATGGGTGTGGAGTGGAATGCGGATCAAGAGTGGCACTGGCACCATCTTCTTTGGTTTGTTCGGTTCACGTAAAACATTTTTTTAAATGAAAACAAATAAATTAAATCACGACGTTTCGGAAGCAACACAAGCATCCGTCATCAGGTGTGACTGCTCCAGCAATTCAGTAATTTTGCTGAAGCAGCAACTGTCTCAGGGATACCAAATCCGATGAGCATTTCTCTCGCACTCATTTGAATCGTAGACAACACTGTCACTTTTTAGTTGTATAAACCACATGAAAAGGGACAATGTATATATATGAACTGATACTGAATGAGAAATTGATCACATCTCTTGACACGAGGCCCTTAATGCTTTTCCCAGTGGATGCAATACGCTCAGACTTATCGACTAAATCTTTTCTTGCTCTTCGTATGTGGGCCTTCCGTTAATGAATTGCTAGCAAGGCAATTATCAGTGAAATTTCAAGGGTGTAACAACGCTACACGCAAGTTATAATTGCCATGTCAACACTTGCCATGTTTTGCGAAAGCGCAAACAACCTTGACATTTGTGGACCGAAATCAATAATTTATGCAAATCAGGGGAGGAAGTTATCACTCTTTTGTTCTTTCGGTAAAGTCACGTAGAAAGAAAATAAATTAAATACTAGAATACGATGTTTCGATTGCAACACAAGCAAATCGTCATCAGGTAGAAAACAAACCTAGTCTATGTTGTGTGTCTCTCTCTGTGTCTATGTGTTGTCTCTCTCTCTCTGCTTGTGTGTCTGTCTGTGTGTCCCCGTGTCTGTGTATTGTCGCCTCTCTCAAATTTAGAAATCTTTGGAAAAACGTAATCAACCAGGTAAGGTGCTGACTGTTGTGTTAGCCGACGCTCTGTGTTGGATTGCTTTGTATTTCTAAGTTCACTAGGTTTGTTTTCTACCTAATGACTATTGCTGTGTTGCAATCGAAACGTCGTATTCCATTATTTATTTCATTTTATTTCTACGTGACTTTACCGAAATAACCAAAGAGTAATTCCTGCAGTCACGAAATCTTCAAATCAAGTTTGAGGAAGTTTTATTTACACTTTCACGGCAACGCTTTGATGTTCGGGGTTTTAAATCGTAATTGTCTGCAGAGAGCAGAGTGGTCGGCAGAAATATGATTATTAGCTGCACTTTCATCCACAGAATGGTAAGGTGCAAGTCGCAAGACAAATACAGTAACATTCAATCCATGTACCGAAACATGTGATGAGTAATTTATGGTTTGATGTGACATATTATATTCCTGTTACTATCTAATTACAGATGTAATAAATCACTATTTTCATTAACTCCACTAATTGATGATGCTAAGATTGAGGAAATGGTTAAAGATAAGATGTGGTGCTTGCAAAGGGCATATTTAAAAAAAAATCTGATTAATATGCAAGCAAGACAATGAAATTGATGCAATGCTTGTAAAGTTATTTATGAGCCCCCAACTGCTACTCTTATCATGGTTATTCTGTCTCCAAAGGATCTCCAAATTGATAGGAGGATCCAGTCATGTACTGAACATGGAAATGCATTTGGAATAGGTGACAAAGCCTTTTCCATTGCAGCACCAACGTTTTTGAACAACAACCTTGTTTCCTCCCTTAACATCGGAAATCTTCCTTCAAAACTATCCTTAAGCAGAAGATTAGTGCTGGGATACAGCAGTCACATTTGCGAATGTGATTTGCAACTTTGATCCTTGCCTGTGTATCGAAAGTTTAATGTTAATGTGGCATTTTATTGAGGGACTATTGCTGTGTGGTGTTATCTTGGTGTGGTCTGGAACAGTTTTGTTGGTTTTGTTGCCTTGTACAAGTTTGATACATCGGACTTAACGAATTATGTATTTATATTTAGTGACTCATTATTTTCTCTATTTTGCACTCCTATTGTGTTTTTGCATTGTTTGCTGTTGTAACTTGCTTACCCGCCCATTCTGGACACCTGTGCGAAAAGAGCTTCATAGCTCATCGGATTCCTCCTGCAGTCTGAATAAAGGTTCTTATTCTGCATTGTGAAATCTTGTTATATATCATGAAGATAAGTCCAGTGTACAATTAGCTATAATAAACAACGTAGATACGTAGACCATTCCTCCTTCATAGATCCGTGATTCGTTTGTATTCAGATAGAATACGTTTACATTAAACAATGTGGGGTTTTCACACGCGTTGTTGTATAAGTACTGTATTGATCGTGAAATAGAGAGTATTATAGTAATAGATATTCCATATATTTTCTTTTAGGACAATAACATCCCTTCATATCACTCATGTGTCATTGAGAAAATAAGTGTCAAGTTGATTTAGTTTAACCTGGTCAGAACCCAAAAGACCAGGATTGTTTCATCTGCAATATTGACCTGGGGCATTCGTCTGTATGTTTAACTTCTTTCGCACTGTACGAAGCCAACTGTAGGTAGAAATGAGTGACAGGCACAATTCTGTCTATAAGACAATCGCTGGTGACTTCCAACTGAGTGGAGCTCACAAAGAGAGAAACTCAACTTAATTTCTATTTGAAATCGTGACCTTTCCATCTCAAGCTCGGTGTGCTATATACTGAGCTGTCCTGGCCACTTATACTTTATCACACAAATGCACTATATATAGATACCAGTATTGGCTCATATGCCAACGTGTCATGTGAATATGATTTCCAAAGGCTTATCACTGTGTCACGTATAAAATCTGTTTCTATAAACCGTATACAGAATGGTTAAAACATGTTAAATACGGACGTCTGCCAGTAGGGTGGCGATGATTGCTGTTATTTCTCAACTGAGTGAATTTGCGGTCAAATAAAAAAAGTTGCCAAATTTAGACCTGACGCTGGCACACAATGGCCTACTCTTGCCGTTTGACGTCATGGGGGATGTTTAACATCGATTTGAATGAGAAAAATTCAGGTGAAGGTTTGTACTAGAGGTGAGATTGACTTCATCGATACTGCATACAATTAATACGTCCTTATAAGAACAGACAGTCCCCCCCGGGTTACGGAAGGGGTAGGTTTCCGGGAACGATCCGTAACCCGAATTTTCCGTATGTCGGAAACTGTACAATTTTCCCCCAAAATAGAAATAAATTCCATTGACCTTAATCCTAGTGAAGCTCGAGTGAGGCGTAAGGCTGCCCGCCTCACGCCTCGCTCCACCATATTCATCCAGAACATCCCCACGCTGCAAGACTTGCACTTGCGTAACTAACGTAAGCATTAAAACGTATTGAATATTTTTAACATGATTTACGGGAGCATTTCCTTAAGGTCGGATTTCTGCAAGTCGTGTATTCCGTAACCCGGGGACTGTGTATCCGGAAATTATGGACATGGTCCAACATTCTCTTTGGTTATTTCGGTAAAGTCACGTAGGTAGAAAAATAATAGATCACGACGTTTCGATCGCAACACAAGCAATCGTCATCAGGTGGGACATCCACAGAAAGAAAAAAAACTGCTGAAGTAGGCGAGAGATCTGCCGTGGCACGAGGTTATATAAGATTCGGCAGTAGGGGGGGAGAGAAGTGGGGGGGGAAGGAGGCGGGGCAGAAAGTGGACCTCGCAGCAGCACCTGGGTCACTGGAGTTAAGTGGACCATCGCAGCAGTACTGGAGAGATCGGCTGCAGTGGGGAGGAGAGAGGGGGGGAGAAGGCGGGGCAGAAAGTGGACCCCGTGGCAGCACCCGGGTCACTGGAGTAGAGATCGGAGAGAGATGCACAGAGAGAGAGAGAAAGACACACAGAGAGTCGGAAATAACAGCTGACCTAGGCTGGTAGGTTAAGACTTTACCTGGTTAATAACGCCCTTCCAATGATTGCTCAGTTTGTACCCATCTTCTCGGTAGAAGTTGTTTCTGTGTTTATATATCTGGATGGCTTCATGAACAAATCTCTGATAATAGATAAAGAAACTGCCATGTTATCTACATGGTCCCAATCAGATGTGGCCATTTTATCTGTTAATTCTAAGTGTGATTGGTTCAACATTGGTGATTTGCACACACGCAAAAAACGTCAGTGATTTTCTGTTCAAACAAGTGTACAAGCTTGAGCCAGGTGTGAAATACCCACATTCCTATGGCAGGGATGAGTTTATCATTTGAGCACCTGCTGCTGCCTTCTCAGAGAGCGACGATTCCCGCACCCCCCCCCCACCCCATCAACGCCCGGAGGATGGAGGGCCGAGTCCATCCTTGACTGAGTATTGAAATTGAGACATTTCGATTGCAGGCTATGCTATCCATATCCACACGGCCCTGTGGCTGGACATCAGTTAATTGATTGTGCTATTCTTTAAATGCACTGTGAACCAATATCAACATCTACAGCGGCTTTTTTTCATACAATATTACATAAAATCACATTTAATGTTTAGGATGAAAAAAAACCCTATCCCAATACAATATAGTACAATATTTATATAAATAACACATCCAGAGCGACCGTTCCAATGTTGTGACGCGAGACCCGCGAATGTGCAACGTTATCGTGATACAACAAGTACGCCGTCTTTGGCAGTAGAGGGCGATAGCCAGCCACTGAACGGACTAAAATGTGCTCTGGGTTTGATAGTCTCTCGCTTCTCATCGCACCCACCCGTACACCACCACCAGCAATGATTGCATCCCTGCGATGTCCTTTAGTCACGCCTCAAATAAACACTGTGCGTCGTTGACATTTTT
The DNA here is from genome assembly GCF_018977255.1 of Callorhinchus milii. Taxonomy (NCBI): domain Eukaryota; kingdom Metazoa; phylum Chordata; class Chondrichthyes; order Chimaeriformes; family Callorhinchidae; genus Callorhinchus; species Callorhinchus milii. Next base: position 108,051 of record NW_024704912.1, read on the forward strand.
TTGCCGTGAAAGATTCACATTACATTTTTTTTTCCAATTGAACCATCGTAAATACAAGTATTACTTCCGACGGTGGAGGGGTCCCCCCCATACCCCCTCCTTTAATTCTCGACCAGGGCGACCACCAGGAGCGAGTGATATCTACATCTCTCCTCACCGAAACTGCACTGACCGGTGTGGTGAAGTATGGTTCACATACACCCCACGACCAAGGTGGCGCGGATATGCCTTTATCCAGCACTGGATTGACAGAGGGCTGTACATTATCAAACGTACGATCACTAAATTGAGACATTTAAAGCATGTGTATTTTATATATTCCTAGGTTATTTCGGTAAAGTCACGTAGATCGACAAAATAATAATACAATTAAAAACCACGACGTTTCAATCGCAACACAAGCGGTCTTCATCAGGGAAAGCATTGCATTTTATAATTGCAAAATACCCGTCAAAGCCTCTCCTTGGGGAACATGCGGTAGGTTAACATTGCTCATGTCTGTCACATGCATGTGCGAGCAGCAGCGTGATGCCGAAGCGAGCGTGTTGGACCTGCAAGGGTAGTTAGGGAACCATGCACACGTACAAGCCATCTGTCAACCCACTTGCTTCCGAGCCGCAGGGGAAAAACGACCATACTTCACCACGCTGGCCAGTGCGGGTTAGTGAAAGAGCGA